>NC_066893.1:645747-945747 GCF_022985175.1 Labeo rohita
CATCCCTGCTGAGCGCTCGCTTCATTCACGAAGCTGACGCCGGCCGGCTTCGCACGTGCTTTTATGCTTCCTGGTTGATGACGTCACCCGCCTGTGACGTCCCGCTTTCTCATTGGTTCGGTTACACATTCTTTCAGAGCGTCGTCCGCCAAGGGCGTTCCCAAAGCGTTCTCTGGACGCAGCGTCTCGTTCCCTCGGGGAACCAAGGTTACATACGTAACCGGGACGTTTCTTCCCCCCGCGGATCGGGCTCGACGGTTCGTCTCTCATCCTCCGAGGGGGGTGAGGTCGAGATCGTCGATACACCTCAATCTGTGCAATATGAGGAGCTGCTGGAGGTTGTGACTCGTGCGGTTGAGAAGCTTAAAATAGATTGGCCCGCCGAGTCACAGGCCGAGCCTCAGAGAAGTAGACTGGATGAGAGATTTCTGCAGTCTCGGCCACCTTCAGCCCGCCGGAGCCTTCCCTTTTTTCCCGATCTCCACACCGAGGTGTCGAGATCATGGAATTCCCCTTTCTCAGCCCGCTTGTTCATCCCCGCTTCCTATAATTATGGCAGCGTTGCGGGGCTGGATGAGCACGGCTATAGAGCGATGCCACGGGTGGAACAGACTCTCGCCAGCTATCTGTCCTCCGGTTCGGCATCGTCTCTCAAGGCTCCGGTATTGCCGACCAAACCGCTGCGAGTCACCTCAGCGTTGGTCGGCAAGGGGTACACGGCGGCAGGTCAGGCTGGTGCGTGTCTGCACACGATGTCCGTGTTGCAGGCATACCAGGCTGACCTGCTGAAAGAGCTGGATGAGGGAGAAGAGATCAAAGACGCTGATATCGCGGAGGTTAGGAGGACCGCTGATCTTGCTCTCTGCGCCACTAAGGAGACCGCTCGCGCTATCGGGCGGTCTATGGCTGCCCTAGTGGCCGCGGAGAGGCATCTTTGGTTGACCCTGTCCGATATGAAAGAAAAGGACAGGGTCTTCCTTCTGGACACCCCGCTTTCGCCTTCTGGCCTGTTCGGCGACTCCGTTAACTCGGTCGTCGACAGGTACCAGGAGGCTCGTAAACAAGCGGCGGCGTTCCAGCGGTTCCTCCCCCTCCGCCATCCAGCTCGCGAGGCTGCTGGGCGGGAGCAGCCTCGGCCGTCTACCAGCTCCTCATATAGACAGGCACAGAAACAGAGCGTGGCCACTCGCACTCCGCCCCATCGAGAGCGGTGGTCGTACGCTCTAAGTCGGGGACTTCTAAGGCGAGGCCCGACCTGAGGGTCGTGCTGCAGTCTAAGAAGTCCTCGACTAAGCGGTCCTGACAGTTCAGGACCGCTGAGGGCAGCCCCAAGGGGGGTAAGGCGGGGTGCACCGCATTCCTCGGTGTCCGCCTCCCCCCGTGCCCTCAGGAGACCGTTTCGCTAACCCTGCCGGTGCTTCAGGGCGCAGCGGCCTCCAGCGAGCATATACCTCGGTTTCTCCCGGAGCTCGCCACCCCCGAGGGGGTCTCTGAGGCCGCTAGTTCAGGTGCTTCCTGCCGGGCAACCGTTACAGGACACCGTTCTAGCGGCTCAACAAACACCAGAGGCCAGTCTCGAGAGACTGGTTCCCTTAGTAGATCATTTGGCAGCGTGGAAACTACTGCCCAATGTGTCTGCTTGGGTCCTGCGTACTGTAGAAAGAGGGTATCGAATACAGTTCGGCGCTCCTCCGCCGCCATTTGTCGGGGTCTCTCCCACCTTGGTGGGCCCCGAGCAGGGTCTGGTAATGGAACAAGAAGTAGTTTCTCTTCTGAGGAAGGAGGCCATCGAGGTGGTCCCTCCTCACGACAGGGAGTCCGGGTTCTACAGCCGGTATTTCATTGTTCCGAAGAAGGATGGGGGCCTGCGTCCCATTTTAGATCTTCGTGTTCTGAACCGCTCAGTCATGAAGCTGAAGTTCAGGATGCTTACTCTCAAGCAAGTAGTGTCACAAATCAGGTCCGAGGACTGGTTTGTGACGATAGATCTGAAAGACGCGTACTTCCATGTCTCCATCCTTCCTCAACACAGGAAGTTCCTGAGGTTTGCTTTCAGGGGCGAAGCATACCAATATCGGGTTCTTCCGTTCGGCCTAGCACTCTCCCCCCCGCACTTTTACCAAGTGTGTGGATGCAGCTCTGGCTCCGCTGCGACTCCAGGGCATCCGCATTCTAAACTATATCGACGACTGGTTAATCCTAGCACAGTCGGAACAGTTAGCGGCTCAGCATCGAGATGTTGTGCTCGCTCACATGAAAGAGTTGGGGCTGAGACTGAACGCCAAGAAAAGTGTGTTGTCTCCATTACAGAGAACCACTTATCTAGGTGTGGTGTGGGACTCGACCACGATGCAGGCACGGTTGTCTCCTGCTCGGATAGAGTCGATCCTTGCTGCAGTCAGGAGAGTCAAAGTAGGCCGGTCACTCACTGTCAAGCAGTTTCAACAACTGCTGGGTCTGATGGCGGCTGCGTCCAACGTGATACCTTTTGGCCTGCTGTACATGAGACCCCTACAGTGGTGGCTCAAAACCAGGGGGTTCTCCCCGAGGGGAAACCCGCTTCGCATGATCAAGGTCACGCGGCGATGCCTACGTGCCTTGGACATGTGGAGGAATCCCTGGTTCCTGTCTCAGGGGCCGGTGCTGGGAGCTCCTTGTCGCCGCGTGACGCTAGCAACAGATGCTTCCCTCACCGGTTGGGGTGCGGTCATGAGTGGCCACACCGCCCGCGGTCTGTGGAGAGGTCACCAACTCACTTGGCACATAAATTGCCTGGAGATGCTGGCCGTGTTCCAAGCGCTGAAGCACTTTCTCCCGGACCTAAGAGACCGTCATGTGTTGGTCCGCACCGACAACACATCGGTGGTCTCTTACATCAACCACCAGGGAGGTCTGCGTTCGCGCCCCTTGTACAAGCTGGCGCACCAGATCCTTGTGTGGTCCCGGGGCAAACTCCTCTCGCTGAGAGCGGTTTACTTACCGGGGTACTTAAATGTGGCAGCAGACATCCTGTCGAGACAGGGGCCGAGGCCCGGGGGAATGGATGCTTCACCCCGAGGTGGTGAAGCAGATCTGGAGAGTTTTTGGTCCAGCCCAAGTGGACCTTTTTGCCACGAGGGAGAACACGCAATGTCCCCTCTGGTACTCTCTAGCTCATCCAGCTCCCCTGGGGCTGGATGCCATGGTACAGACGTGGCCAAGGCTTCGTCTGTACGCCTTTCCCCCGATCGCTCTGCTCCCGGGAGTTCTAGAGAGAGTGCGCCGGGACGGGGTGTCCCTCCTTCTAGTAGCCCCGTACTTGCCGGGCCGAGTATGGTTCTCAGACCTGATTTCTCTCCTCGACGGCTCTCCCTGGGAGATTCCCGTCAGGAGAGATCTCCTCTCACAGGCGGGGGGTACTGTGTTTCACCCTCGCCCGGAGCTGTGGAAACTTTGGGTGTGGCCCCTGAGGGGGCACATCTCTTAGCTTCCGGTCTCTCAACCGAGGTTGTTGAGACCATCCTCCAATCTAGAGCTCCCTCTACGAGGAAACTTTATGCCTTGAAGTGGAGGCTTTTCACTTCTTGGTGTGAACGCCACCAGCAGGACCCAGTTAACTGCCCAGTTGGTACAGTGCTGGAGTTCCTGCAGGATAGGCTTTCCGCAGGGTTATCCCACTCCACCCTGAATGTCTACGTGGCGGCCATTGCGGCCTACCACGCCCCTCTCGGTGGTCTCTCTGTGGGTAAAGACCCCCTTGTCTCTCGTTTCCTCCGCGGTGCACTGAGGCTTAGGCCTCCTGTACGTTCTCGTGTCCCCTCATGGGACTTGTCGCTGGTGCTAGAGGCTCTCTGTAGGCCTCCTTTCGAGCCTATTGAAGAGATTTCCGATCGTCACCTTACGATTAAGACAGTTTTGCTTATTGCTATTACTTCTCTTAAGAGAGTTGGGGATCTCCAGGCCCTTTCAGTGGCCCCTTCTTTTCTGGACTTTGCGCCAGGTTTGGCAAAAGTTTTTTTGCACCCTCGTTCGGGTTATGTCCCTAAAGTCCCCTCCTCAGCACCACGGCCAGTCGTACTTCAGGCCTTTTGTCCTCCTCCCTTCCGGGAGCCCGACAAGCAGAAGCTAAACTGTATGTGTCCAGTTCGAGCACTGGACACGTACGTCCACAGAGCAGCCAGGTGGAGAAAATCTGATCAGCTTTTCGTTTGCTATGGTCCGGCTAAGCGTGGCTTTCCGGCCACCAAACAAACCTTAAGTCGTTGGATAGTGGATGCTATCTCTACTGCATATGAGTCCTCTGGTCTCCCTCCTCCTTTAGGGGTCAAGGCTCACTCAACCCGGAGTGTTTTGGCCTCCAAAGCTTTTCTTGAAGGTGTCTCTATTCAGGACATCTGTAATGCTGCGGGATGGTCCACGCCCCTTACTTTTGTCAGGTTTTACGACCTGGACTTGCGAGTCGCTCCTGGCTCTTCTGTCCTTTGTCCTAGCTCTTCCTAGGCAGGGACTCGGCTTCTGGCGGCGTGGGCATCTCGTTCCCAAAGCGTTTCGACGCGGCTCGAGTTCCTGAAGGGGAACGTCTCAGGTTACGTATGTAACCCTGGTTCCCCGAGGGAACGAGACGCCGCGTCGAAACGCTTTGGGAACGCCTTCAGCGTGACCGTGCTCTGAATCACATGTGTAATCAGTCCAATGGAAGAGCGAGACGTCAACGGCGGGTGACGTCACCAACCAGGAAGCTATAAATACACGTGCGTTGGAAACCGGCGTCAGCTTCAGGAGAGAAGCAGCGCTCGCAGGGATACAGGATGAGGGCCTCGAGACGCGGCGTCTCGTTCCCTCGGGGAACCAGGGTTACATACGTAACCTGAGACGTTCTATAATGAGCTGTGGTTGGATCCTCCATCAGGACAGTGATCCAAATCAAACATCAAAATCAACACAAAAATGTGTCACTGAGCATAAAATGAAGCTTCTGCCATGGCCGTCCCAGTTGCCTGACCTGAACCCTATAGAAAATGTGTGAGGTGAACTGAAGAGAAGAAGCACCAGCATGGAGCTGGGAAACTAAAGGATCTGAAGTTTCTGTATGAAGGAATGGTCTCTGATCTCTTGTCAGGTGTTCTCCAAACTCTTCAGGCATTAAAGAAGAAAACACAGAGCTGTTATCTTGAATAAAGGACATTGCAATAATTGGGTGCCAATAATTGTGGTCAACATGAACTACAGAAAAACATTTATTTCATAAAGAGATTTTCCCCCTGCTTTCCATGGTTTTACTTAAATGATAGGTTAGAATATTGTGAATTTTTTGAATGAAAGATTAAAAGGATAAACAATGCAGATTTATTCTTACAGCCACCTTTGCTCATATTTACCAAGGGTGCCAATATTAGTGGAGGGCACTGTATTTAGGAGTTCAAGACAAATAGGCAGACAGGATCCATGCCTGAGGGACAGAGAATTCCACGGTATAAAACCTAGCAAAGGTCGACGGTGACGACCAGCCGGCTGCATCGCAATATTCCCAATCGAAACTCCACTGGACCAAGCCCAGGAGGTATCCATCCCCCTAGTGGAGAGGGCCCTCGCTCCAGTGGGGCACTCAGAGCCCACTAAGGTGTAAGCTAGGGCTATTGCATCAACTATCTAGTTTAGATCTTCTTTACTAAGGCATTGGCTACCTTCACGGGGAACTGCAAAGGCTCCTGTTGAGGGGCCACAAATGTAGGCTCCACAAATGTAGGCATGCCATAGGGAACCTCTCACTTGAGAGAGAAGGTCTTTTCTCAGTGGAATCATTCAGGGAGCTGTCGATGAAAGCTGCATCAGTTCAGGGAGCCACTACTGGTTTTCACGACTGGTCTCTCGTGATTTGTCAGATGACCTGAGGGAGCAAAGTGACTGGGGGAAGTACAGGTAAATTTGGGTGATTTGTGGGCCAGCGCATCCTTTTTCTTCAAGAAAATCTTAGACAATGAGAGTTGACTTCAGAGGTGAAGAAGTTCCACTGAGCCCATAGGAGGAGGCATCTCGCCATTTTGTAAAGAGACCATGACGTGAGGTTGTCTTGGCGATTTAAGAAGGCCACCACTGTCATTTTGTCAGAATGGACAAGGATGTGATGCATATGTAGGGCTGGCAGGAAGGTTTTGAGGGCCAGAAAAAACGCTGTTTATTTATGGTTATACACCACGTCACTACGTCATCACACTCAGCCAATCAGCAAATGTTTTGTGTAGACGTGTTTCAGACACCAGCTCTCATGAAATGTTCCCATAGTGGCAAAACAGTGAAACAGCATCGAGTTCCATTTAAAACGGAACTTATATATTTCTCTAAAAGAGCTGGAAGAGAGAAAATGTAACATGTTACACTGTAGTTAAATAGTTTTTCTAAATAATTAATGCAAAAGGTATTGTCATGATATTATCATATGCAAAATATGAAGTGCATTTTAAATTAATATATAAATAGGTACCCCTTATGCAGAAGTTCAGTGTACAGTAATTATGAGAAGTACTAATGCATTAATGCCTCCTTTACTCAGATGTACAGCTAGATGCTCTTGAATGTTTGCAGATGAGCTACATAATTGATTCAGAAAGTTATATAGCTAATGGATTTTCATATGTTATATGGCTTGATGGTAAATGATCAAATGCTTAGCTGTAGAAATGGCCATCTAGAGTAAATCATTTAGAGAAGTAGAATGACATGACTGCGAGAGCAAAGACATCATGACTCTGAGGTCAGGACTTCAACACTTACCTCTTAACACATCCATACACTGCTTTGACCTCCACATAAAGCACTGCAGATGATGTTATGGAAGGGTATGGAATTTACACAGTTGCTAGGTAGAAATAAAAACTCAGGAAGTTGTGTAAATAATGAAAATAATGAAGGCAATCCAGATGTGCTTTGAAACAGGAGGGTGGTAATACCTGCAGAAAGCTGACAGTTAGCATTTTTGTTAGTGGATAGCAGCTGGTTTCTTCTTGTGAAAGTGATTCACTTTTATTGCATATTATATTATTCTTTCCACTGCAAAGACATTGTTTGTTAAACAATTGGCATGGAAAATACAGGACAAAGCATGCCTTGTATTGATTTGATCAAGACACATCAGTTCATCTTTAAATACAGGATGACTGTGTATTTTTTAAAATGGGTGGCAAGTGAAAAGTTGAATTTGGTGCTTTCCTAGTCCACTACTTTGGGGTGTGTTTACAAAAGTCATATTGGTGTTTTATTAGAACACTGTGATGGGGACCGTACTGTTCCTGACAGAGACCCAGATGGATCTGCAAGTCTAAAGGCTGAGAGCTCAAATGTGAAGACAGCTTTCAGCAAGAAGACTGGGCTTTAAAAATTAAACATTGTCTCTCTTCCTGGTCTCTCACTCTGTTTCTTCCCTTCCAGCTCTTTTGCTTTCAACTAAAGTGGGTCATACAGTCCTTTGGTAGAAACGAGGGACATGTGAACTCTGAGACCCCAGATGTTTTTGTTCTTTTTTTAACAGTTAAATTTAACATGAAAACCTCATAGAACTTACCTTATTTTTACTTTGATTTATTTAGTATTCCTTTATAGTGCCTAAATCATTTCCTGCGAAAAATGCATGCTATGCCGTGCCTCTGAATAAGCTAGCTCCTTACATTCTGTAAGCCAGACTCAGTTTGAATGTCTACCATTCAATGCTGATGTAAAATGCTGATGAACGCATATCTGTGATGACGCAATCTGTATTATTGCACTCAGATGCTATTATATAAAGTCTTGTGGGGTGGTTTTGATGCAACTTCACGAAACCAACAATGTGCATGACAAAAGTATTTGATAAAGAGCAAAAAAGCAACACTTATGGAGTGGAGAAATGAAAGAATAAAAAAAAAGTCATTGCTTTATTTTTCCAACGAAATGATGCTTTCATCAGGGCTAAACGACTGCAAATGGAAAAACAATACTGACAAAATACAGACAAGATTAAGATTAAGAGTTAAAATTCTTTTGAAATGACATTGGTTTCCCCTCAATGTTGCAAAAACAAGCACATAAACAGATTGTATAATAGTCATTTATACTTGAAATGTCAAAGATGTTGTCATTTTTGTTGCCCTTGTCCAAGACAACATTTAAAGGCTTTTGGTATCTAAGCTGATATGTGGTTTTAATTAAATAGACAGATAGATAATATAGATTAGATAGATTTATTGATTTATTTTTTTTTTTTTAAACTTTGGCACAGACGTCATCTGTCAGAGAGGCAAATACAAATCGGCTCTGGTCATGTAACTAATTACACAATGTAAAAATGGTTCACAGGAATTTATAGCAGTCTGCGCTTTCATTTCTAGTTTACAACTCCATTTAAAATACATCAACAACATCTTTTAAACCCTTTAAACCTTTGGTCACAAATGGGAATAAATGGGCTGTAAATGTGCTGAACTTCCTCAGCAACTGTTATTGATAGTAGTTGACCTGGAAAAAAAAAAAAAAAACAACATCATAGTAGAAGATTATGTAAATGCCCACAACAGTGTTCCTTTCAGCAATGAGATGTATAATCTTAATGATGCCTGAAACTGAGTTTGCATAGTTCAAGCACTCATTTTCATGCAGTATGTTTAGCCCAAAATTACCTTCCTTAGTCACCTTATCTAAATCACAAGGACTAATGACTTTAAATATTATAAACTGTATCTGAAAACACTTGTTTACATCTTACTATTTCCGCCTGTGCTGTCACAGCCACAGTATTCCTTGAGTTCTGGAAGAGGAGAAGGGCGGAGCTAACCTACGACTGGGATTTGATTGACTGGGAGGAAGAGGAGGTGAGCCTGCCTTCCAGTTTAAATAGACTTTCAGATGAAACGGTAATGCTATATGTTTCCTTAGAAGTATCATAATCTTTTGAGACCTGTTAAAATGACCATTAAGTTCATGAACAACTGTAACTGGTGTGTGGCCAATCTATGTGCTGTCTGTTGTATTTCCTATAGTGTAAATCCTGTGTCATGGTGTGTTCTGTGAGTGTGCCTCCTACAGTATCATGTCGTGTTGTGCATGCCTTGCTCCTAATGTGAAAACAACTCAAGGGTGTTCACACTGTTCATGCGCATCCGCCTCCTGTAGATATTTTGGTCAATTGTCAACAAAACGAAAGAGATGTTATTTTTACTGCAATCCAGGCTCATTGGAAAACCTTTTTGTAAAATGTCTGTTCTTTAAAGTTTTGCGAGACATTCAAAGTTAAATGTTAAGTGTGAGTGGCACCTAAAGCGCATTCAGTTTTATCCAAAACAGATTTGAACGTGATTTGAGCAAAAATCACCTACATTACACTCTATGCTAACCCTCACCTATAGTGTTAACAAAAAGCAAACATGGGATAAAAAATGCTATTGCTTGAGTTATTTTATTGAAGGTTGTGACTGGTGTTTCATGCAACTTATACCTGATTGCTCCTGCTGCACCAGGTGAGCTATCAAGCACGTTTTTAATGTCAGAAAAGCCATACATACTGTATGGAGCTGATTATATGATGCAAACATTGGAATGTTTTACAATGGTAAAAGTGTTTTGAGGTCATAACATTGATATACAAGTTGTTATACACTGGTATACATATAAAAAGAAGTCTTTATTAATCAATAGTCTATCCATGGGATCATATTTTGTATGAAAAGGAATAGAAACTGTTGGTGTTTTACTGCCACTAGTGTTCATATCAGCTGGAAACTGTAGTGAATTGTAGGTATAGGTACACTTTTGACATTTTGCAAAAAAATTTATGTAGAGACACGTATTTCTAATGAGCCTATGCTGTTTCTCTGTGAGCAAAAGATTATTTTTCATTGCCTGTGATCAGTGATGCAGTGAATCAGAATTCTATGCTCATTTTCACATCTAAATAAACAATAAAATTGTTTACATTTTTTTTTTATTTAATTTTTTTTCTCAGAATTGCGAGTTTCCATTTCAAAATTCAGACGTTTTTTCTCAAAATTGTGAGATATAAACTAGCAGTTGTGTGTTATAAAGTAAAAATTACGGGATGTAAACTTGCAATCGCGCATTATAAAGTCAGAATTATGGGACATACTGTAAACTCGCAATTGCAAGAAATGAAATCAGAATTTCCAAATATGAACTCAAAATTCTGACTTTTTTTTCTTTTCTTTTTTTTGCAATTGAGTTCATACCTTTTTCTTGAAATTGCAAGTTCAAATGTCACGATTCTGAATTCTTTTCTAAGAATTGTGAAAAATAAATTCACAGTTGCAAGTTTTAAAGTCCAGTTCTGAGGGAAAAAGTCTACTGTTTTCTTTCTCTGTATTGTGGATCATAAAATAAGCATTGTGAGATTTAAACTTGCAATTTAAAGTCAGAATTCTGAATTTATATCATAATTCTGACTTTATTTCTCATAATTGCAACTTTTTCATAGAATTGCAAATGTGAGTTTCTGTTGAGAAATTTTGAGAAGTCAGATTTACAAGAAAAACAGAAACAATTGTGAGATGGCCTTTCCTAGCATTCTGACTGTGTTTAGTTCATGAATTAATAATCACTGATTTTAATCATATGATTTATTATTTGTTGTCAAAACAGAATCGCATTTGTAATGTTATCTAGCTAAGAGCCGGTGCACAGCACACAAACGTTTGGGTATCCGGTAATAGTAATGTATAATGCGGCCAGAAGCAGAGTTATATTCACCTGCCAATTTCCTGTGATAAAATCTCAGTGTGAACAGCCCTTCGTGAACCTCATATCATTAGCATGTGCAGAGTGATGGTGAATTGATGTACTGTGCATATTTTGTGGGCAGCAATGTGTGTGATGTGTGAATGTGTAATGCGTTTGAGGGAACACCTCAAAATAATCCAGAGATCAAAGCGATCAATTGTGGCTGATACCTGCTATACATCTGGTGGTTGTATTCGTTGCTCTGTAGATTTCTGCTGTTGCTAGTTTCTGTATAGCAGTGGTTCTCAAACTGTGGTTTATGCATCAACAGTGTTACACAAAAAGTGCTGCAGGGATGATGTACTGTATATCTGTAGCTCAAAACCTGTTAACAAATTAGCGTTTTAACACTTCCGGGTTCTATTGTCCTGAAGTCAGTGGAATTTAAATGGGTTTTTGGTTAATGCCAGAAATAAGGTTTGTGGTTTTTGTTGAGGGAACCAAGACCATGCTAACTTCCATGTTGCCCTACAAAAACACGTCATCACCGCAGCACTCTGTCTTCCCTTAGATCATCATAGAAGACAGTTTGAAAAGCAGTATACATTTTATCTGCTGATTTCATTGTTAAATCTTTTTTAATTACTTTTTTTTTTTGGTCTGTTCCTTTCATAAACCTATCAAATTACTTTTAGAAGACTACTTGCATGGATGACTTTTATGACATTTTTACAGTGCTTATTTTAGAACAGTGCCAGAACATTGTATGGAAAAGAAAATATCTTCTTTTGTGTTCTGTGAAAGACAGAAATATATATGGAAAACAAAAGGTTGAGTAAATAATTTTTTTTTTTTTTGAGTAAATCCTATTATAATTTTGCGTTTCTAATATGTAGCCTACATACTTATATCGGCAGCCCGGGACATTAAACAGTTAAGGTGGTGACTAGGTGATACTTGGATGGTGTGATTTGATCAGACGTGATAATTGGCCTGAAAAGTTTGAGAACTGCTGCTGTATACAATCCCTTGTATATTTAACTGTCATACTGTGGAATGTACTAATAAATATATCTCATGATGAGACATTGAAGTGTCTCATATTAAGTCATTTAACTCATGTAAACAGCCTCTGGATTGACATCATCATGCCCAACCAAAACAGATGATGATGTTGAACATCTGTGCGTGATGAGAATCATTCATGAGATGTGTAAAAAGATCTTCAGGCAAATGTTTCAAGAGTAATATGATGTGTTTTTTTAAAAAGGAGGAACTACGGCCCCAGTTTGAAGCCAAATACTCCAGGAAGGAGAGAGTAAACCCCATCTCAGGGAAACCAGAGCCCTTCCAGCCCTTCACAGACAAACTCAGCCGACTCATGGTGTCTGTTTCGGGAATCTTCTTCATGGTAGGATTCTGTGTTCAAAATATCTAAAGCTACAACAAGTAGATCAGAATTATAAGCACCCGTCGGGAATTTAACTGTTCTGTTTTTTTCTTACAATTATATTTATTTTTCTTTATTAATAGTTTCACAAACATTGGTTGCTTGTAGAATGTCCTTGCTGTGTTAAAAACAACCCAGCACTGGATGAACCTTAGTGAAAAATAAATATACTAAAATGTACGGTGGCCGAGAGCTCAACGCGCTGCAAACACACAAACACGCTGCAAATAGCACGGACCACAACGGAAATGTTTCAGGGGGACCTCAAAAAGTGGCGAACGCAGCTGGGACCTGAATTTTGACCTGATTTTAACCATTAATGAAGCATTGCAGAATTTTTGCGTAAACTTTGAACGTTATATCTATTTGCATATATTTATTTATATATTTATTTGCAATTAAGTTAATAACGTTTCACAGTTAAGTGTGTAATTCATCAGATTAGTCTAACAATATCCAAAAGACCAATGAATCCTATGATCAGGATGTTAAAATAGACAAAAAAACTCACCTTTTAGTTCACCGACAGCACCTCTACTCTGACCAAAAGCTGCTAAACAAATAATCAGGTCCCAGCTGGGTTCATCTCTTTTTGAGGTCCCCCTGAAACATTTCCACTGTGGTCCGAGCTATTTGCAGTGTGTTTGTGTGTTTGCAGCGCGTTTCTGTGTTTTGTTGTGTTGTGAGAATTTGCAGCGCTGTAAAACTGATGAAGATTTATTAATTTGTTGTCGTTTTTTCTATTTGCATGTGTTTTCTTAAGTTGCAGCGCATAGAGCACTCTCTGCCACCGTAAAAATGTATTTAAAATACATTTATTTCATGCTAAGTACTACAAATACATTTACATGTTATGTACTTAATAAAAATACCCTGCAGTCGTACTTTTAGTATACTAAGCTGGTATATTTATTAAAGCCTGCTACAAAACTAATTTGTACTTAATACATTTTAATTGTGCAGAAGTAGTGCTGAAGTCCAACTAAAGATATATTTAAGTATATCTGATTGTGTTAAAGTGGAACTATTGCAAGTACACTTTAAATATTTTACATTTAAAGACCGATATTATTTGAAGATCATACAATCCTCATCAAAAGTGACATTAAAACATATTGTAGGCTTAATATTAAGAAATGTGCATTGTGCACAAGTAGTACTCCAAATAAAGGTTCATTACAATTTTTATATCAGTAAGTCTCGAGAGATACAGTACTGTGCAAAAGTCTTGGGCCACTAGTATTTTCATCAGCTAAAAAATGGTTTAAAGTCAGTTAAAGTCAGTCTGTTGCTAAATCAGTAGGAAATATCAGTTTACATTTCTAAACATTCATTTTGCCATTAATTATAATAATCCAGTGAGATTTTTGTGTGGAGCACAGGTTGTTGTCAGACTCCTTGTGCAAACAGAGATGTGATCTCTCCATAATTCAATCCAGTCTGTCTTAAGAAACAGAAAAAACGGAGACAGACTAAATCCAGAAGAACTGTGGCAACATCTCCAAGATGCTTTAAGAGACCTACACCTACAAAGCTACAGTACTGTTAAAATTTTTAGGCAGTTAGGCACATAAAATGAGGATGCTGTCAAAAACAATGTCATAAATAGATTTTCTTGATATATAAACTTCTATTAACTAAAATAAATAAGCATTTGATGTGACCATCCTTTGTGTTTAAAGCAGCTTTTGCCCTATGTGCACTTGTGCAGAGTTTTTCAGGTAGCTTTGCAGGTAGGTTACTTGAAACATCTTGGAGATGTTGCCACAGTTCTTCTGGATTTAGTCTGTTTCAGTTTTTCTGTTTCTTCATGTCTTTCCAGGAAGACTGGATGATGATGAGATCAGATCTCTGTGTGGAGCACTGGCTGTTGTCAGACTCCTTGTGCAAACAAAAATCTCAATAGATTATTACAATTAATGGCAAACAGAATGTTTGGAAATGTAAACCGATATTTTTTACTGACACACTACTGCAAAAGATAGAAATAACTTACTTTAAACCATTTTTTAGCTGGTGAAAATACTAGTGGCCTAAGACTTTTGCACAGTACTGTATGTCAGTAATTATGTTAATAGACCTGAGCTATACTTAGTATAAAACAAATGCATTTTAAATCTATTACTTTTTTACTAGGGAAATATGGACAAACCCAGCAAATGGTTTACATTTTAAACCCAGCTTTCTGGGTAGCTTTATCAACTATTCAACTATTGCTTAAAAATGACTATATTTCTTGCTTAAAATGAACCCAAAAATACATTAACATTTATTAATACGTTCAATAAATAAACATTAATAAGTTGAATAAATAATAATTAAATAAAAAAAACATGTTTTTAAATAGCTTATTAATAAATGTTCACCTTTTGATTATTGCTGATGCCTCTAGTAATGTGTCTGATTTTTAATTTACAACCTATTTTTGGTTCATTTTAAGCCAGCATATATTCATTTTTAAACAATAGTTGAGGTAAATAAAACTGGGTTTTATTTAACAAGTGCCCTTGTTAGACGTCACACGTATTTAATATAAAATACTTTGCCAGTAATATAAAATATTCACTTTGCCAGTGAAGAACTGGAAAATATTTAGAAAACAGTATTCATTGAATGTAATGTTCTCAGCAACCTGTTACAAAATAATTATTACTCTGTAATTACAGTGTAATTACACTATAACTACACAAAAGCCAAATCATGTAAACCACATCTGTGTACATACTATACCATAAAAGGGAAGGACAGATTTTCTAAGAATTTTAAATTAATAAACAAATAACACTATAAAAAAAGTAGATTTTTGAGCACAGCTGACAAAAAGACACTCATAAGATGCATTTATACATGTATGCTGGTGTTTTGTCCACAAAGGTAAAAGATTGCAGATGTCACAAGTGAATGTCACTAAAATCATTGCTATCAGTATCAGTCCATCAGTATCATCGGTTGGAAACACTGTTTGTAGCCCGAAAGAATATTTCAGATTAAACAAATATAATTTTAATTAGATTTTTAGTTGATTAAAATTAGATCACAAAGCTGCAGTAGCATAAATAACTGTCTCCCTCTGGTGGCCCTGAATTAAAAGGCAATGCATATCAAAACTATACCTTAACTTTGTAAAGAGAAACTTGTGCAAGATTCCGATATATATCCATTTATTTATAACATATTATTTTGACACCTTGTTCACCTCTCGTCATCGTTCTTCCAGATCTCTCTGGTCCTGACAGCCGTGTTTGCCGTGGTGGTGTTCCGGCTCATTGCCATGGAGAAGTTTGCTTCCTTCCAGTGGGAGTTTGTAAAGAAGAACTGGCAATTCGCCACCTCAGGCACTGGAGTCTGCATCAACTTTATGATCATCATGTCTCTGAATGTGGTTAGTGTCTTTTCTCTAGTCCCGAAGGCCTCTTCTTCCCACCGACAGAGACACAATAAAGGCCCCCTGAACAAAAATTGTCCAACTTTTTGCACTAAAGTTTCACACAAAAAGAGAAACAAGTTTTCGGGGGGCTTTGCCACAAGAAATCAAATGAAAGCAAAACACGCTTTGAAGCAATAAAACCGTTATTACTAAATGAATTTAAAAGTGTTAATGCAAAATAAAACCTATTGTGAAAATGTAAACTGATATACTAATATTCTAAAATAATAAAAATAAAACAAAATAAAGTAAAATGCATTTCCATTTAGTCAGTATAATTTATGTGTTGTTAATCGAATGTGTTTTTAGAAGCATTGCTTTTTTTTTCTCTTTTTTTTTTACTTTTCTTGTTTTATAGCATATCAAATGTTGCTCTGGTTATTCTGAAATGCCAGAGGCTCAAAATGAAATCATCAAAATGATTGAATACTATTACATGCTGTCGTTCCCAGACATAAAACAAGGCGATTGCTAGCAAACATAAACTTTATTACAGCATTTAATCGCATCCTCAAAACAGCAAGTCATTTATTCAGTTTAATAAAACGGTGTCTTCTCAAGCAGTTATAACTTTATTTCCATTTCTATGTGGCACCAGTGTGACAATTTTATTTTCCTAAACACACTGGATGGAAATGCTACTTTTTTTTTTCTTATAACATTGCAGCTTAAATGGAAACATAGCAATTTACTATAGCTATTTTTTATGTTTTTGAAAGAAGATGCAGCATTAATTTGATCAAAAATACAATAAAGATAGTAATATTGTGAAATGTTATTATAATTGAACAGTTTTCTATTTAATGCGAACGGGAATATATTGTAAAATGTATTTTTAAGGATGTTTTGATAAACAGGAAGTTCAAAAGGGCAGCTTTTTTGACATAGAAGTAATTTGTAACATTGTACATGTATTTTACTGTCTCTAAAATTCTAAGAAAAAAAAACATCCCACATTTCTGAGCGGTAGCATATGTTATATACTAACACCCTGTTGACTACCATATATTAAATTAATTATTTTGGCATATTCAGTAAATCTGTCAATATTTTCAGCCTTGTCTGTAATGGTACTGAGTCAATTTTCTTTTACCCACCAGGTCTATGAGAAAGTGGCCTACCTGCTTACAAACCTGGGTGAGTATTGATTTAGTCAAGGTTACTATTAATTGAGGTTGAAATTCTTGCAGTCTTCTCATGCTGTGAGAAACTTTCCTCATGTCTAAAACATGATTCCCTAATGATTTTAGCATGGCTAAAATACCGTTTACTTTGTGATCTAGAACACCCACGAACAGAGTCAGAATGGGAAAACAGTTTTGCCCTCAAGATGTTTCTCTTCCAGTTTGTCAATCTCAACAGCTCGACCTTCTACATAGCTTTCTTTTTAGGAAGGTAAGCAACCTTGCTTACTTGGTTTACTTGTTTTTGCCGCCCTAATTCACCCATATTTTACCACTTGAGATCTGTTTACCGTCAGTTCACGGAGGAACTTCATGGCGCTAGCACACATGCTAACACAAACGCCTTCCGACAATAGCATGGCTAATTGAATTACAAAGCTAATTTCACGTGTGTTATTGTGATGTGTGTGTATTCTGCAGGTTTGCTGGCAGGCCGGGTGACTATAATAAGCTGTTTAACCGATGGAGAATGGAGGAGGTGGGTGAGATGAGGCAGTAATGAGTTTTCTCACACTTGGTTATTACTGCCCTTTGGCGCAATCAACATTCCCTTATCAAATATCTGCCTCAGTTACGCAACTGCCATGAGATCTCAATAAAAATTGTCATTGTTCAGTGCAGACTCTTTGATAATTTCCTCAACATAACAAATGTGGTTGCTCATAATGCTAGTGTACTGTTTTAGATCTAGTCTAGACTATATGAAATATAATCAAAAGAACCCTTGTGAAAAACAACTGTGGTTAATTGTATTGAATTTCAAAACGTAGAAATCTTAATCTTAAAATAAATTACTTGCGGGCAGTATGATTTTAATGAAATAAAAAGCCACTTTAGTGTAATTAAAGAAAGAATACTCTTTCATGACTTTAACGCTCTTACTTTTTAAAAGTGCACTTGTCAAATTCAAAAGTTTTAGTTTACTTCTTAAATTACCGCTTTAATCATTCTTTGTTATTTTGATGCGTTGACTAACGTAAAGCACATGTAAAGTACTCGATTATAATTTTAACTGTGGTGTTATTCAGTTATTACATTTAAAAGTTAATATACTTTAAATGTACTAAACTGCAACATTATTATTATAAATATATTTAAATTACATTGTAAGTATATTTTAGTTTACCATAAATGCTTGTCACTACATTCGGCAGAACACCTTAAAGGAGAAGTCCACTTCCAGAACGAAAATTTACAGATAATGTACTCACCCCCTTGTCATCCAAGATGTTCATGTCTTTATTTCTTCAGCCGTAAAGAAATTATGTTTTTTGAGGGAAACATTTCATATAATCATTTTCTCCATATAATGGACTGATATGGTGCCCCGAGATTGAACTTCCAAAATACAGTTTAAATGCGGCTTCAAATGATCCCAAATGCGGTTGTAAATGATCCCAGCCAAGGAAGAAGGGTCTTATCTAGAAAAACTATTGGTTATTTTCATTAAAAAATAAATACTTAAAAAAAAAATTAAATACTTTTTAATCTCAAACCCTCGTCTTGTCTTGCTCTGCCTGAACTCTGTGTATTCTGGTTCAAGACAGTTAGGGTATGTCGAAAAACTCAGATCGTATCCTACATCGCTGCAGAAGTACGACCCAGTGTTTGCAAAGTGAACATGCAAAGAAGGTGAAAAACAAAAAAGGTAAAACAGCGATATAGGACGATTTTGAAGATGAGGGAGAACATGAGATGGGAGTTTTTCGACATACACTAACTGTCATGAACCAGAACAAAAGCAGTTCAGGCAGAGTGAGACAAGACGAGCGTTTGACATTAAAAAGTATATACATTGTATTATTTGTATGAAAATAACCAATCGTTTCGCTAGATAGGAAGCCGCATTTAAACTGCATTTTGGAAGTTCAAAATCGGGGCACCGTATCAGTCCATTATATGGAGAAAAATGCTGAAATGTTTCCCCTTTAGAAACTTTATGGCTGAAGAAAGACAGACATGAATGTCTTGGATGACAAGGGGGTGAGTACATTATCTGTCAATTTTTGTTCTGGAAACGGACTTCTCCTTTAACCATATTTCAAAGACAATATAAGTGATTATGATTAGAATTATATATAAAGATATACTGGTTGCACTTTATTTCACAGTATGTGCACTTATTATACATGTACTTACAGTGTACTTACCTAAAAAGTACTGCCAATATATGATATCTGCATGGGTTAAAGTTAGGTTTAGGGTTAGTACCTAGTTATCATGTACTTATTGTAGTTACTATAACTACATGGAACAAAACTGTAAATAAATTGCTACCGATATATTTAAGTTGTACTCTAGAGGGTAAAAAAACTCTAAAATTGCATTAAATGCATTTAATATACAATTAGACTATTAAAAGTTTTACCATTTTTCATTTAATTGCAATTAAATGCAATTAAGTGTCAGGGAAGGTTACATTTAAGTACATACATGCATGTACTTTATTCTTTTAAAGTATGTTATTTCCATAATAAGTACTCTTTGTAAAGTGTGCTTTCACAAGGGAACCAAAATGTGTATATATATATATATATATGTATATATATATATATTTTTTTTTTTTTTTTTTTTTCTTCTTCTTCTTCTTCTTCTTCTTAGTGTCATCCAAGTGGTTGTCTGATCGACTTGTGCCTGCAAATGGGAGTGATTATGGTGTTAAAACAGATCTGGAATAACTTCATGGAGCTGGGTTATCCGTGAGTATCAGCAGACACACAGTGGCGTCAGACCAGGAGAATTCATGGAAAATGATGACTGGGCCCTTGTGCAATTTTAAGACACCCAGATATGATTGTTAAACTATTGCAAAAACTGGGAAAATGCTTCTCACTGTTCTATGTTCACATGTTCTATAAATGACTATAAAACTATTAATTTATATGACTATAAATCACACAGCATTGTATATTGTGTTTATCACAATACATGTGGCATATTTCACAGAGAGCCAAATTGCTCTTACTTTGGCAGTAAACTCTTTATTGATTCCTTCATGTCATTTTGTCATGCCTTTATTTATCTCATTTTCATAAAGTATTAATTTTGTTAAATATAGACATTTTTTCATAAGATCTGACTTTGTTATTGAGTATATGAACACAGGGGTTTGTATTACTCCATTATTAGCCCAAACAGGAGGTGTTTGCTGCACTGTACATTCACAGAGAGAGTTTGCCCTTAGTTCCAGTCCACTGCGTTCACAGCTGGCTGATTTTGCCAACCCTGCAGTACAGGGAGAAATGTATGGTCATCAGAAAGAGCCTCGACAACAGAGTATGCTTAACAGACTATCAGTAAACCATGATGAGAGATGTTAGTTTAGATTACCATTACTGTGCTTTGTCCATCATTGTTCACAGAAAAATGGCAACTCTGTTATTATTAATTTATACTTAATTTTTTCTAAACCCTAATCCTGTCTTTTTTGGGGAACAGCTCTTCCCTTGTAAAAACTAAGTGTGCTTAACTGTATTGAATATGCAAAAAAAATGAATAAAAGTGTAGTTTAAAAAAAGCTACTTAGAGTACACTGAGTTGCAGGAGTGTTTCCTAACACACTTTTACACTAGTGCATTTTTGTTCTAAAACAAGTGTTTTAAAATAAAAATGATCCTTGTCTACACTGGCTTTTTCACTGCATTTTAGACACGATCTGCATCCACACCACACAACTAAAAACACGTCACATGACCATTCATAATAAGAAGGATGTCATTGTTTACGAGCAAATGTGGGCAGCCATGCCATCATCTTTTAAAAACGTCTTCCTTTTGGTCTGTTTACACTGAAACACAATTGGAGTTTTGAAACTAAAACGGGGTTTGCAGCATTTTATGAAGTCTCCGTTTTCAAGGGTCAAAAATGCCAGAGTCGCATTAACAACAGGCATAACCGTAGCGAAAGTTTGGCGTTTTACAATGAAACGTCTAGGTTACGTACGTAACCCTCGTTCCCTGAAGGAGGGAATGGAGACGTTACATATGGGAACTCGAGTGACAAATCACCTCTGAGCTTTACAGAAAAGGCCAATGAAATTGGCGAGTGGAGTTTGCGTGCAACGCCACTCCCCCGTACATACGGGTATATAAGATGGCGGCGCGCATCCACTCATTCAGGTTTTTGCTGAGGAGCCGAGCCGCAGCCCGGCGTCAGCGCGACCTAGGGTTGTGGCAGGGGGTGTAACGTCTCCGTTCCCTCCTTCAGGGAACGAGGGTTACGTACGTAACCTAGACGTTCCCCTTCAGTCGTTTCACTACGACGTTACATATGGGAACAGACCCATGGAAAAGGCCACAACCCTAAGGCCGCGTTACGCAAGACACCAAGTGCTGACAGGCGGACGTGTCAGAAAGTGGAGTCAATACGTAACCTTCCCAACGCCCTAGGGACCAATAGAGGGGCCCCCTAGGGGTGCCAGACGTACTGAAGCATGGGTTGGGGGGGGCGGAGCACATGTGGTTTAGGCATGTGGAATAAAGAAATTGAATATATCTATTCTGGTTATAGATATATGAGGGAAAACACAGCCTTCTGGCTGACTGTGGAAAAATACTGAGACATTTTGCCACAACCTTCTGGGCGAAGGAGACCCAGTCGGAGCACAGTCGCGGACTACTCCGCATCTAGTCCTGACTGCGGGGCATGGAGGACCCAGGTTCGCCGGAGGGAACATTCTGGGAAAATAGCGCACGGATCCCGTGGGAATGGCGCAGCAAGCCGACACCTGCCGGCCTCCCGCAAATTACCTGATGTTACCTTAACACACGGGAGGACACGGGCTCTACGCGGAGATTATAAAATCTCGCGAAAGTGTTAGGTGTCGCCCAGCCCGCAGCTCTGCAGATGTCTGCAGATGTCTGCTAGCAAGGCGCCGTGCGCCAGCGCCAGCGCATAGGAGGAGGCAACACTCCGAGTGGAGTGAGCTCGAACTCCTAGGGGGCACGGCTCTCCCTGGCTTTCATAGGCCAGGGAGATGGCATCTACCACCCAATGGGCCAACCTCTGCTTGGAGACAGCATTTCCCTTCTGCTGTCCTCTGAAGCAAACAAAGAGCTGCTCGGAGCGTCTAAAGCTCCGGGTGCATAAACCCATAAACACATAAACCCGTAAGGCACGAACGGGACACAGCAACGCTAAGGCCGGGTCTGCCTCCTCCGGGGGCAGAGCTTGCAGGTTCACCACCTGATCCCGAAAGGGTGTGGTGGGAACCTTGGGCACATAGCCGGGCCGGGGTCTCAGGACAACGTGAGAATCAGCCGGCCCGAACTCCAGGCACGCTTCGTTGACAGAGAAGGCTTGTAGGTCCCCAACCCTCTTGATGGAGGCGAGCGCGGTCAGGAGCGCTGTCTTAAGCGACAGGAACTTAAGCTCGACTGAAACCAGCGGCTCGAAGGGAGGTCCCCGCAGGCCCCGAAGGGCGACGGAGAGATCCCAAGAGGGTACGAGGTGCGGTCTAGGGGGATTAACCCTTCTCGCACCTCTGAGGAACCTCACGACCAGCTGATGCTTCCCGATGGATGCTCCATCGACTGCATCGTGATATGCCGCGATGGCCGCGACATACACTTTGAGAGTTGAAGGGGACAGCCTACGCTCCAACTTCTCTTGCAGAAAGGAAAGCACCACTGCGATCGGACATCTCTGTGGGTCCTCCCCACGGGAGGCACACCAGTCAACGAAGAGACCCCACCTCAGTGCGTAGGCCTGCCTCGTGGAGGGGGCTCTAGACTGAGTGATAGTTTCTATCACGGCCTGTGGAAGGCCGGAGAGGTCTACCGTGTCCCGTCCAGAAGCCACACGTGCAGGTTCCATAGATCGGGACGCGGGTGCCAAATTGTGCCCATCCCCTGAGAAAGAAGGTCCTTCCTCAAGGGGATCTTCCAGGGAGGGGCTGTCGCGAGGAGCGTGAGGTCGACAAACCAGGTCCGGGTGGGCCAATACGGCGCAACCAGCAGAACCTGCTCCCCGTCCTCCCTGATCTTGCACAGTGTCTGTGCAAGGAGGCTCACTGGGGGAAAGGCGTACTTGGGCCCCGGAGGCCAGCTGTGTGCCAGTGCGTCCCTGCCGAGGGGAGCCTCGGTGAGGGAGTAGTAGAGCTGGCAGTGGGAGGATTCCGGGGAGGCAAACAGATCTATCTGGGCCTCGCCGAATCGACTCCAGATCAGCTGGACTGTCTGGGGGTGGAGTCGCCATTCTCCAGGGTGGGTGGGCTGCCGTGAGAGCTGATCGGCTGCACGGTTGAGCTCCCCTGGAATGTGAACGGCGCGCAGCGATTTCAGCCGCGTCTGACTCCACAGGAGCAGATGGCGGGCGAGTTGCGACATACGACGGGAGCGTAGACCACCTTGACGGTTGATGTACGCTACGGTCGCAGTGTTGTCCGTGCGGACAAGCACGTGCTTGTGGCGGAGCATCGGAAGAAAGCAACGCAGCGCGAGAAGCACTGCTAGCAACTCCAGGCAGTTGATGTGCCAAAGCAGTCGAGGTCCTGTCCAGGAGCCCGAGGCTGCTTGCCCGTTGCATACAGCACCCCAACCCGTGGTGGAGGCATCCGTGTGGACCACAACATGCCTGGAGACCTGTCCTAAGGGGACTCCGGCCCGTAGGAAAGCAGGGTCTGACCACGGGCTGAATAGGCGGCGACACTGCGGGGAAACGCCAATCCGGAGTGTGCCACGGTGCCATGCCCATCTCGGGACTCGATCGTGTAGCCAGCGCTGAAGCGGTCTCATATGAAGCAAGCCGAGCGGCGTTACTGCGGCTGCGGCTGCCATATGCCCCAGGAGCCTCTGAAAAGTTTTGAGAGGGACCGCTGTTTTGTGCCTGAATGATTTCAGGCAGTTCAGCACTGACTGCGTGCGCTCGTTGGTGAGGCAGGCTGTCATATTGACCGAGTCCAGCTCCATGCCGAGAAAAGAGATCCTCTGCACTGGGGAGAGTTTGCTCTTCTCTCGGTTGACCCGAAGGCCCAGATGGCTGAGGTGCTGGAGCACCAGGTCCCTGTGTTCGCACAACTGATCTCGCGAGTGAGCCATGATGAGCCAGTCGTCGAGATAGTTGAGGATGCGAATGCCCTTCCGCCATAGCGGGTTCAGGGCCCCCTCCGCGACCTTCGTAAAGACGCGGGGGGACAGGGACAGGCCAAATGGGAGCACCTTGTACTGATACGCTCGACCCTCGAAAGCAAACCGTAGAAAGGGTCTGTGTCGAGGCAAAATCGAGACGTGAAAGTACGCGTCCTTCAGGTCTATGGCTGCAAACCAATCCTGGTGTCGAACGCACGAAAGGATGCGTTTCGCAGTGAGCATTTTGAACGGCAGCCTGAGAAGGGACCGATTCAACACTCGAAGATCCAGGATTGGTCGTAACCCACCGCTCTTCTTGGGCACGATGAAGTAGGGGCTGTAAAACCCCGACTTCATCTCGGCTGGAGGGACAGGCTCGATTGCGTCCTTCGCCAGCAAGACAGCAATCTCCGCACGCAGGACAGAGGCATCCGCGTCCGAGCAGACAGAAGTGAAAAGGACGCCCCTGAACTTGGGCGGGCGCCTGGCGAATTGAATCGCGTAGCCGAGACGTACCGTCCGGATCAACCACCGGGACGGGCTGGGCAGCTCTAGCCAGGCCGCCAGCCTGGTCGCCAGTGGGATCAGCGGAGCGTTGACCGACGTGACCGCGGTGGGGCAGCCTGCAGGAAGGGGAAGGGGACTGGTCCCAGAAGGATGAACGTCCTGGAGAGCAGTCTGGCCGCACTGGGCGGCACTTACCTTCTTCCCAGGTTCCCGCGCTGGCGAATGTTGGCTCCGAGTCCGAACCCGAGGAGACATATTGTCGCTCAGGAACAGATCCCGGGGCACTTGGCCCAGAGACGTGGAAAATTGCTCTTTCTGTGAGTGGGTGGGTACCGCCGACCGCGGCTGAACACACAGAAGGTCCCGGCCCTCCTCCGGGAGTGGGGGCACAGATGTTCTCATCCCCCGAAGAGCAGCTTCCACCATCTCCGGGCTGCCCGTGTCAGGGGCGCCGTGCAGAGCTGCGGGTCTTGGTTGCTGGCCCCTGAGCAGCGGGCGGCTGCTTCTTGGGGGCCGCAGGGAACTGCTGGGCAAAGTCCTCGACAGTGTCTTTGAAAGCGTGCTTTGCCGACATCTGCCATCTGCGCCAGGTTCAGCTATAGGTGGCGTTCCTGGACCACGAGCGTGGACATTACCTGACCAAGGGACCGCGCCGTGACTTTAGTCGCCCGGAGGGCGAAGTCAGTCACCGCACGCAGCTCCTGCATCACCGCTTGGTCAGGACTACCCTTGTGCAGTTCTTTCAACGCCTTGGCCTGGTAGACCTGCAGGGTGGCCATGGCGTGCAGGGCAGTGGCGGCCTGGCCCGCAGCACTGTAGGCTCTGTCGGTAAGGGCCGACAAAAGCCTACAGGCTTTGGACGGGAGGCGCGGAGAACCCCGCCAGGTGGCGGCGTCTTGCGGGCATAAATGCACCGCAACCGCGCGCTCAACCTGAGGGACCCCCTCGTACCCCCTGGCCGCCCCGCCGTCAAGGGTAGCGAGGGCTGAGGAGGTAGGACGTGAACGAGCCGAATAAGGGGCCCGCCACGCCCCAACCAGCTCATCCATGCATCAAGACCTCGTCCCCAGAAACCAATCATCCAGCCTCGAGGGATCGGGAGGAGGCACCTTCGGGACCTCCAGCCCGATCTCCTTGGCGGCCCGGAGGAGCATAGCCGACAGTTCGGCGTCCGCCTCGGACGGAGCAGCGACCGCGGAGGGGCACCGCTCCGCCGAAGCACCCGCTTCATCTGCCGACCGTTCACCCTCTGATGCTGAGATAGACAACTCTTCCTCCGGGGGAGCACCAAAAGAGACGTTGGGCCCGCTTTTAGACGGGGGAGCGGTCTGTTTGGGCATCACCACGGGACCATGCGGTGGAGCGGAAGCCCGCGGGGTTTTGCCCGGCGGAGCATTCTGCACCGTCACCTGGAGGTCCCCCAAGCGCCTCGCCGTAGCAGCCGTAAAGCCTTTCTGGCCCGACGAACTGCCGCGGGAAGACGACGAGGGGAGCCGTCTCGCGAACAAGAGGCGGGACCTCAACGTGGCCATGGACATACGCTCGCAATGAGCGCATGAACCATCCACAAACGCTGCCTCAGCGTGCGCTTGGCCCAGCGATCATGACCGTCTACGGAGGTAAGGAAACTACCGCACCCAGAAACGCACGGTCGGAAAGCCATACCGGGACAATGGCTCTCAACGACCGTAAAGAAATTGCTCTTTTAGATCCCGGTTCGCCCAGGGAGGACGCGGCACAATCTGTGCGGTCAGGGCTCGCTGGAACGCGAGGAAGCCGGCACGTTCCTTTCTCGTTTTAACACAGGCAGCCGGCTCGCAGGATCTTCAACAGCAGCGCTGGATGAGAGAGCGTAACTCTGCAGGAGTTTACAAAATAAGAAACAGCTCGTCGCGGTGAGGCTCCGAACCGAAGCGAAAATCTGAATGAGTGGATGCGATTTACAGATAATGTACTCACCCCCTTATCATCCAAGATGTTCATGTCTTTCTTTCTTCAGTCGTAAAGAAATTATGTTTTTTGTGGAAAACATTTCAGGATTTTTCTCCATATAATGGACTGATATGGTGCCCCGAGTTTGAACTTCCAAAATGCAGTTTAAATGCGGCTTCAAACGATCCCAAATGTGGTTGTAAATGATCCCAGCCGAGGAAAAAGGGTCTTATCTAGCAAAACGATCGGTTATTTTCAATAAAAAATACAATTTATATACTTTTAAATGTCAAATGCTTGTCTTATCTTATTCTCCCTGAACTTTGTTTTTGTTCCTGCTCATGACAGTTAGGGTATGTCGAAAAACTCATCTCATGGTCTCCCTCATCTTCAGAATCGTCCTATATCGCTGTTTTATCTTTTTAGTTAAGGGTGTTTGATCTTATTTGCATGTTAACTTCGCAAAGACTGGGTCGGTACTTCTGTAGCGATGTAGGATGATTTTGAAGTTGAGGGAGAAAGTATGATTGGAGTTTTTTGACATACCCTAACTGTCTTGAGTCAGAATACAAAGAGTTTAGGGAGAGCAAGACAAGACGAGCGTTTTACATTAAAAAGTATTTAAATAGTATTTTTTTAATGAAAATAACCAATCATTTCACTAGATACGACCCTTCTTCCTCAGCTGGGATCGTTTGAAGCCGCATTTAAACTGCATTTTGGAATTTCAAACTCGGGGCACCATATCAGTCCATTATATGGAGAAAAATCCTGAAATGTTTTCCTCAAAAAACAATTTCTGTACGACTGAAGAAAGAAAGACATAAATATTTAACATTATCTGTACATTTTTGTTCTGGAAGTGGACTTCTCCTTTAAGTGCACCAAATAAAATACATCAAAATATATTAAAATAAATGTTACTAATTTTGGTTTATATATTTGTCATTTTGATCAATTTTGTGTGTTTGTTTTTGGTTGGTATCCTAGAGTGAATTTGAGTTGCAGATAATATAATATCAATTTAAAAAGTAATATGCATTTTTATTTTTATTAATAAAAAAGTAGTATTATTTCAGTTTAAAATAGTACACTAACATACACTTTCATGATTGTGTTTCTTTAGTACACTTTAAAAAAGTAAACTTTCTAATAGCATCATATTAAAAGTGTAATTTTAATGTACTAAAGCACATGTACACGTACTACTCTTCATGTAGGTGCTTGATTATTTAGGTACGGCCATGGCCATCAATCATCATCACTTATCAAATAATTTTTTTTTCCCCTTTTGTTCCTTGCTCAGACTGCTGCAGAACTGGTGGTCTCGTCGTAAGATGAAACGAGCAGGAGAGCAGAGTAACAGTAAAGAAGAGCTGCCGCAGTGGGATAGAGACTGGAACCTGCAGCCCATGAATGCACATGGCCTGGTGGACGAATACCTGGAGATGGGTGAGTTCTGCTTGACAACACCTGTTGTGAGATCTTGTGAAGTGTGTAATTTTAAAGCAGAAGTAAGTTACAAAGTTTACATTTGTTAAACTATGTTAATAGCTGCCTTAATAATAAAACACATCTGATTTAATGTAACTGACAGTTGAAGGTAACTGTTCTGCAACTAAATACTGAGATTTGTTACTGCCACAGTAACACAAAAACGCATGTTATAGTATGTTCATCAGGGCAGCATGCATGCAATGGATCGTGCAAGCATTTGTATCAGTATTTCTGCCACAAACAAGCAATTCTCAGACTGATTTCCCCCAAAAAGAGTGAATGTTTGATTATATTGAGAGCGCTCTAGTTTGTCGCATCATTAGATTGGCTACAAGTTTCATATGTTTTCTGTACAGTTCTACAGTTTGGTTTCACTACAATCTTTGTGGCGGCATTTCCTCTGGCTCCTCTGCTTGCTCTGCTCAACAACATCATCGAAATCCGATTAGACGCCTACAAGTTTGTCACGCAGTGGAGGAGACCAATGCCCGCCCGCGCTACTGACATCGGTCGGTCCTTTTCACCTCAATTAGCCTGCTGCCAGTTTATTCCAATCTAAATGCAAGAAACACAATAGTCGTTTGTTGTAATTACATTTATTTATTTTTTTTTAAATAAAGATTATTAGCATAAATATTCAGAATATACAGGATAAGGTAATGCTTAATGTTCTTTAATGTAGCAAAATATTTGACAGATTTTAGGTATTATCTGTCCTAGTAAATTATGAGTGTTTTTATCTTCTTCTTCTTCTTCTTCTTCTTCTTTTTTTTTTAAATTAGGTATCTGGCATGGTATCCTGGAGGGAATTGGAGTTGTTGCTGTCATAACAAATGCCTTCGTTATTGCTATCACTTCAGATTACATCCCTCGCTTCGTCTATGCTTTCAAATATGGGCCCTGTGTGGACAAGGGTTACCGTCACGAGAAGTAAGATTTCAAAATAACTGCAAGCATCAATTACAAGGCCTAACACAGCAGTGGCATGTGCATTGTAAAGCTGAGCAGATTTATTTGGTTAGCACCTCTGGTGTGATGGGTGTTTTGCCAAGGGTTCAGGCTTCACCATCTACTTTGTGAGTGTATTTCAGGGAAACTATTTGAAAACTCATAAGTTAAATTGACAGATTTTTTTATGGAAATTATCTGCATCAACTCAAATTGGACTAACTGTATTTAGACATATAAAATTATCAAACGTAATTATGAAACTTAAGAGGTTGCATTCAAAATCCTAAATCCAGTTTTGTGTGAAACTCTGTGTTGCTAATGCTGTGTATTCGCATTTTGTGTGTCTTTATACAGATGTCTAAGAGGGTACTTGAACAACAGCTTGTCTGTTTTTGATATGGGCGAATATAAAAATGGAAGTTATCATCCTTGGTACTGCAGGTACTGCAACACTCATGCTACAGTTTTATGTTGTTATACGCTTGTTCTTAAGTTGGGTTTTGTCTTTTATCTCAAGGTAAATTTGTCTTATTCCTCTCCATAGGTATCGGGATTACCGAGCGCCTCCATGGAGTCCTGAACCCTATGAGTTCACCCTGCAGTTCTGGCATGTTTTGGCTGCCAGATTAGCCTTCATCATAGTCTTTGAGGTCAGTGCTACTTAACGCTTTTACAATATTATCTGAGTAATTTACACCATTAGCAATCTCAACCAACATTTAATGGGAGACACTGTAAGCACAAAATTGGCTTGAGGTATAGGCAGTGGGTTAAAGTGGTGCCATGACCCGGATAAAACCACCTGTAACAGAGGCCAGCTGGTATGTGATAACTGTGCAAATTAATCTCACTCTCCTGGCCTCAAGAGGTGCACTAGCCACTGATTCAAGAGGCTTGCAGCAACCTGAGAGGAACGGGTTAAAGTGGTGCCATGACTTGTTTGGAGTGACCTGAGAGAAACGGGTCAAAGTGGTGCCATGATCTGGATAGGAATGAGGTTTAGGATGGTGAGTGTAACAGAGGCCAGCTGGTGTGTGGTAACTGTGCAGGGTAACTTCACTCTCCTGGCCTCAAGAGGTGCCCTAACCACTGATGCAAGAGGCTTGGAGCAACCTGAGAGGAACGGGTTAAAGTGGTGCCATGACCCGCTTAGAGTGACCTGAGAGAAACGGGTTAAATTGTTTGGAGTGACCTGAGAGAACCGGGTCAAAGTGGTGCCATGATCTGGATAGGAATGAGGTTTAGGATGGTAAGTGTAACAGAGGCCAACTGGTGTGTGGTAGCTGTGCAGAGTAACTTCACTCTCCTGGCCTTAAGAGGTGCATTAGCCACTGATTCAAGAGGCTTTGAGTGACCTGAGTAAAGTGGTGCCATGACTTCCTTGGAGTGACCTGAGAGAAACTGGTTAAAGTGGTGCCATGACCCGGATAGGAAGGAGGTTTAGGATGGTGAGTGTAACAGAGACCAGCTGGTGTGTGATAACTGTGCAGGTTAACCGTACTCTCCTGGCCTCAAGAGGTGCCCTAACCACTGATGCAAGAGGCTTGGAGCGACCTGAGAGAGACGGGTTAAAGTGGTGCCATGACCCATTTGGAGAGACCTGATAGAGACGGTTTAAAGTGGTACCATGACTGGGATAGAGGTGAGGTTTAGGATGATGAGTGTAACAGAGACCAGCTGGTGTGTGATAACTGTGCAGGGTAACCTCACTCTCCTGGCCTCAAGAGGTGCACTAGCCAATGATGCAAGAGGCTTGGAGCGACTCGAGAGGAATGGGTTAAAGTGACCCACTTAGAGTGATCTGAGAGAAACAGGTTAAATTGGGACCATGGCCCGGATAGGAGTGAGGTTTAGGATGGTGAGTGTAACAGAGGCCAGCTGGTGTGTGATAACTGTGGAGAGTAACCTCACTCTCCTGGCCTCAAGAGGTGCACTAATACAAGAGGCTTTGAGTGACCCGAGAGGAATTGGTTAAAGTGGTGCCATGACCTGCTTAGTGACCTGAGGGAAACGGGTTAAAGTGGAGCCATGACACGGATAGGAGCAAGGTTTAGGATGGTGAGTGAAACAGAGGCCAGCTGGTGTGTGATAACTGTGCAGGGTAACCTCACTCTCCTGGCCTCAAGAGGTGCACTAATGCAAGAGGTTTGGAGCGACTCGAGAGGAACGGGTTAAAGTGGTGCCATGAACCGTTTGGTGTGACCTGAGAGAAACGGGTAAAAGTGGAGCCATGACCCGGATAGGAGTGAGGTTTAGGATGGGGATTGTAACAGAAGCCAGCTGGTGTGTAATAACTGTACAGGGTAACCTCACTCTCCTGCCCTTAAAAGGTGCACTAGCCACTGATACAAGAGGCTTGGAGTGACCTGAGAGGAACGGGTTAAAGTGGTGCCATGACCCGTTTGGTGTGACCTGAGAGAAACGGGTTAAAATGGAGCCATGACCCAGATAGGAGTGAGGTTTAGGATGGTGAGTGTAACAGAGGCCAGCTGGTGTGTGATAATTGTGTAGGTTAACCTCACTCTTCTGGCCTCAAGAGGTGCACTAGCCACTGATGCAAGAGGCATGGAGTGACCTGAGAGAGACGGGTTAAAGTGGTGCCATGACCGGGACAGAGGTGAGGTTTAGGATGGTGAGTGTAACAGAGGCCAGCTGGTGTGTGATAACTGTGTGAGGTAACCTCACTTTCCTGGTCTCAAGAGGTGCACTAGCCACTGTTGCAGGAGGCTGTGGCTTTTAACATTCCTCTTAACAGGCCTGACTCGCATGTCGGCTATCACCTATTCAAGCCATGCTTGGAGAGGATAGAGAGGAACTGGTAACACTATCACAGTGTACCTAATCTCAGAAGCAAGACTTTTGACTTTTGGAAGATAGACTTATTCTGGCCAAGAACCAACGGAATATGTCCTTGTTCAGAAACAAATGTTAAGCAGAATTCTTAAAACGTTAGGAAAAAAGTACCCGAATGACCTATTACTACTGTTTAGATTCTGAAATGCTCATTGTCAAGGGACCATGATGCCACTGTTTTTCCTTTACACATGGTGAATTTAGTTACTTCTCAATACTGCAGTAAAATATAACATTATTTAATGTTTATGAATTTCCCATTTTCTGTTGTATTCTCCATAGCACCTGGTGTTTGGCATTAAAACCTTCATAGCCCACATGATTCCAGACATGCCCAAAGACCTGTGTGATCGCATGCGCAGGGAGAAATACCTGATGCAGGAGATGATGTATGAGGCGGAACTGGAGCACTTGCAGAAAGAGCGTAAAAAGAATGGCAAACGTTATCACCATGAGTGGCCTTAGCCATGCTTGTCCATAAATACACACATAAATGCCCACTGGAGAGCCACATACACTTCCCACAAAAGCACATAAAGACTTGAGAGTGACGAACAACACATGCACAACTGCAACACATATGTGAACACAGACATTCATGTACAACCGTTCTGCTACCTTGGACAGCTAGCTTTATTGACTCCATGCATGGGCTGCCCACTTTTCATTGCTGTGACAAACCAGGGAGCGGATTCAGTGCTTGAGGTTAAAACCTGATCTCCAGGTGGCCCTTTAGAGCCAGGAGTTGGCAGCTGTACTCTGCACCAAAGAGGTTCTTCTCAGTCGCATGATCCCTACCTGAGACCTCCGATTATCCTATATTTTCACCCTGCTGAGTGCTTTTATACACTAGAGCAGTAGTTCTCAAACTGTAGTGATTGGCTTCTTAACTGTTGGCTCATTTAAGTGCATTAGCTAAAAGTAGCTATGAAAGCAGTCTGGCGAAGTTATGGATTGGGAAAAAGATGTTTGAGAACCACTGTACTAGAGAAAGCTCTGATTGGGCGTTTTGTCGATAGAAAAGTGTCTTGAGGGCATGGCACAAATGGGATCAGTTTGAAATCAAGCGGAAATGAAATAAATTGGATTTTCCGAAAGCACAACATGGACCCACCTGCCTTCTTAATAGTCAACTAACATCTGCGCCAGAGTACGCTGCGGTACATGAAGGAGTTTCACTTCCGCAAACCATCGCTTTGTCCACTTGAAGCGTCATCAACATTGATATCAATGGATTACAGTGTTTTCTGTCACACAGAAAATTTCATTGAGAACATTCATTGAACACGTCCTTCCCAGCATGGCCTGCAGTGGCGCTGCTCTTTCATCTGTGTTCTGTTGTAGTTCTGAATGGAGCACTTGTGTGGTTGGATTGTTTACTATGCAGACGAAGGGCTTTTGGAGTTCCTGTTTTCTGCTTGCCTACTTGTCTGCGTCTCTGTGCGTGGCAGCTATCATCCCGCTGTGAAGCAGTTCTCTACCTGGTGACCAGGCAACGTGACGACGTTTACTTACGAACATATTTACCGATACGCCCTCTCTTTTCGCTTGCCAGCATCTCACATTGTGATTCTTGTTACAAAAGTGGTTTCTGGTAAAAGTTACCAAATAAAAATCAGTTTGTTTATGCAAAATGAACAGTTTTTATGTACTACATCGCCTTGAGAAGATATGCAGATCTGTCTTTCAGTACAATAAGTCAATTTGTCAAGGCAAAATAAATAAAACTAATAGCCAATATTGGCAAAATAGTGATATAAGTAACATGCATGTTTTTTTGTTTTTTTTTTTTAACTGCATGTTGTTTCTTTTTTTTTTATAATTAGACTATGTCCTTTGTCCATATGCCTGGTTTTGTAGCGTGTGAGAGCTGAATTGATGTGTGAGTGTAGCTGCGTTTGTTGCTCAGCCGTCATGTATTTTGTGTGCTTATAGTCCCATCGGTCTATGCGCAAGACAGTGGCTGTTTTTGGAACAACATACTAGCATCTCTCCAGTATATAATATGTATGCTGTGAATTTTCTGAATGCGGAAAACACCCAGATGAATTACTAGATTTGCAAAAAGTTTCAGCATACAACCAGAGTGAGCTGTGTGGAATGCAGTATTCCACAATGCAATGCTTTTGACTTAACCTACAGTACCACAGAGCAAGGCAGTGATGAAATACTTTTGTAGGCCAAACCAGAAGTTAGCAGCACCCTGGTTCTGTTGACAAAAACCCAACAGGGTTACCATTGCCTTTTAGATTACTGCAGAAAATAAAATCAGTGACCTCCAAACGTTTATGATCCATACACTTTTTGTTCATTATGATAATCTTCACAATTAACCACAACTTGTATGAATTACAGTCACAGGAAGTAAACAGTTGGCTAAAGCTGGTTCAACATCAGCATTTCTAAGCTTCTGACAAATTCTTTATTTAAAAAACCTTTTCCTTAAAGTTCGAGTTAGCATAGTTTGCAAGAGTGTGATTAAAAATAGTGCAATAGTGTGTTTTCCTGTGTGGTGGGATGTTTAATGATTCCCAACCTTCTCTGTATTCCCATTTAGCCACTTGTAAGCAATTGCCTTTTTCAAATAAAAAATCACTGATGTATTTTATGTTGTAATATAAAACCTTGAAAATATAAATTGTGTTAACCACAGACCTTAGTTCAGGGATTTAAACAAAAAACTCATTAAAAACTCACTGACTTCAGAATGATGCAACTGGAAGTGCTAAAATACTAGTTTCCAGGCTTTGGCCTATAAATAATATGTCATCCCTGTTGTATTCTATTTCCAGTGCGGTAATGAACTAGAACTAATATAATGATCATCAAATCCTTCTTGATTTATTATTTGATTGGAATACCAAAAATGTGTTAAAAATGCGGACTTATAATTTTTATTTCCATTTACTCCCTGAATCAATGAGTTTTGTAGCAACAATGTAGCATACTACAGTTTGAAGCATTTATTGTTTTATAATGGATGCTGTTTCACACACTATAATAGTATTCAGTATACATAAACTGTGCAGTATGAAGTAAGCAGTAAGCTAGTGTTTGACTCCAAACATAGTCAACTACTGTAAAATATCAAACAGGTACATCCCATTAATCTGTCCACCATTATCTATATAGTTGGAGCTTAAACGTGTTATGATAGAATTAACATTGGGACAGGGGACATGGAAGACAAATTATGTTATTGTACATGTTGCTTTTTTGTTTGTTTTTGTTTTCTTTGTATTAATGTAAAATATTGTATTTTCTGTACATTTCTCTTTTTTGGGTATGTATGTGTGCATGTTTAAAAATATGTGTTCATAATTGTGTGTTCGCATGTGTGTGTTTGAGAGAGAGAAAGAGCGAGAGACAGTTTTGTAAAGCTGATGAAGCAAGTGCTCCCAGCATGCATTTCATTCTTACACAGTTTTTCAAAGGCAATGACTATGTTCGAAATAGCATACTACCCTACTACTCGTACTTTTTTTTTTTTGTTTGTTTTCAGTATGTATTATATACTGTGCAAAGTATTTGAATTTTGTGTGCATGGACTATTAAGACTTACTACATGTGCTGTAATCTGCATTATAGAGCAGTGCTTGAGATGGTGTCCCATAATGCAGTGTGTTCAAGCTGACCTTACATTTCGGTGTTACAAATGCACTGAAAGTAATACTGACCATGATTTTCTCAACACATTCTCTGATCAGACTGAGAAAAAGTTAGGGCAATATAAAGGGGTTTATTTCAAAGAGATAACTAGATACCACTTAGTTTAATTCAGTTTAACATGCAATGCAATGTGTCATTGCATAATGAGTTCTCTTTAACATACTTAAAAATAGTAGGCACATTACAGCATGTGCTGTGCGGTATGCAAGAAGTATTCAAGAAATACACTGGTATTCCATTTCGAACACAGTCAATGCATCTGTCCTCCTCAGGCCCTTGAGTGTTTGCAAATGAGATATTTGTATCATATTTTCTTAGCTTGAATCAAGTATTGCTTTTTTAAGTATATATTTTTGCACTTTCCATTTGCATGGGTACAGACCCCATATGGGTACATAGACACTCAAAAAACTCAGAAAAGAAGCTTTGATTGTGTTCTCGCTTCATAGATACTACACTGATTTACAGTTGAATTAAAGTTTATTTCATGAAAGCACTTTAGGAGTGTAATTTTTCCCTGTTACCTCTATTTAGGATTCACGTTCAAAATAAAAATGTTACAAATATTAGTGTAGTTTATTAGAACAGTGATTCTGAACTGGTCAGTTAAAAACTGGTATCTGGTCTGTTCCAGAAAAGTTATTGAAAGCAGGGAAAAGCTTGCTAAACGCAAAAAATAAAATACAACAATTTTGGTACTGTGTTGGGTCGCCGTTTGGGTCCTGAATAAAGACCAGTTGAGAATCACTGTATTATGAATTAAGTGTGCTTTGATGATTTATGTGTTATGGATGCGAGGCAGGACTGGAAGTTCTCAGTAGAATGGAAATGTGAGGCTGAACTGAAACAGGAAGTAGTCTTTACTATGACACACCATTCTCTTGGTGTACTGTAATCTATGCATGACCCCACTGATGAGCCCAGCCCATCTAGGGCTCTTGACAAACCTTTGTGTATTTGTGCACTTTTTACTGTGAAGTGTGCATGGCCTGTATCTGCTTAAATTGGAGAAGACTGACCTGAGATCAGTACATGTTGTAGTGGTTCATCGTCATGAATGATCAGTTGTTAATGGCCTTGTGGTTATCTCATTAAAACATTAATTTACAGGTTCTTGGACAACAAATGTTATTCAGGTTTTATCAAATACACTTGGTTGTGTATAAAATGTCTTCATTTAAAATGCCTGTCATAAGCACATGAAACAATAAAGATGTTTATAATAAGCAACAGCATGTATTATACCATTATAGTCGGTGCTTAACATATCTTACACAGACTCACAGCAGCTGATTTGAATAATGACTCAATTCCTGCAACAACAATTATTAGTCAGAATAATGTTAAAATTATTACAGTGGTTAAAGTTGAAGATTGTGGATGCTATTTGGCTTTAACATTTCACTTCATAACAATTACGTTCAAAATTCCATTTCAAAGTTTTGTGTTTTTGCAGTTTACATAATGCATATGTATGATATGCAAATAACAGTGATACAAGTGGGTATGTGTAGAGCCAGTGGGCCTCATTATGAAACATTAACAGAAAAAAATTTTTTTAACACAGTTTGTGAAAGTGTTCTGACCTACATTTTCAGATTCGTGAAAATGTTTATATCATATTTTCAAAATTTGTTTGGCATATGGCTGAATTAATCTCATTGATGCAATATACTGATGCAATATTCTGAAGCCAATCATGAGAAAGGAGTCCTAAAGATGTCATAGCACTCCACTAAGCGTAATTCATGGGCGAGGATTATGCTAGCTTTGAATAAACATGCGTGCCCTATTTGAGAAGTATCAGAATTCCTTAACATACACATTTAACACATTATTAGGTTTGCGAAGCGTTTGTGAATCTGAAGAGTTTCGCAGGAATTTAATTTTATGCGCAAATTACCCTGAATTCACCCATTTTTAAAAAGTTTCATGAATGAGGCCTACTGTGCACTATGCTTACTGTGATTTTGCTAATGTGGATCTGGATCCAATATCCTGACAGTCCTAGGACAGGCATGGGCAAACTCGGTCCTTTAGGGCCGGTGTCCTGCAGAGTTTAACTCCAACCCTGACACAACTCACCTGTCTGTAGCCTTTTAGTAATCTTCTAGTACGCTTGTTCAGGTGTGTTTCATCAAGGTTGGAGCTCTGCAGAGACTCCGGCCCCTCCAGGACCAAGTTTGCCCATGCCTGTCCTAGAAAAGCATTCCTATCTACTATTTAGATCAGGGCTGGGGCAACTTCGGTCCTGGAGGGCCACTGTTCTGCAGAGTTTAGCTTCAACCCTAATCAAACACACCTACCTGTTGCTTTCTAGTGATCTTGAAGACATTGATTAGGTTGTTCAGGTTTTTTTAATTAGGGTTGGAGCTGAACTCTGCAAGACAGTGGCCCTCCAGGACCAAGGTTGCCCAGCCCTGATTTTAGGGTTAGGGATAGGGTTGATTCTTGAGTAGGGATGTCCACTCCTGCTTCTGGAGGCCAAATGTCCTGCAGAGTTTAGCTCCAACCATAATCAAATACACTTGAACAAGCTAATCAGTGTTTTCAAGATCACTAGAAAACAACAGGCTGGTGCGTTGGATTAGTTTTGGAGCTAAACTATGCAGGACAGTGGCCCTCCAGGACCAAAGTTGACCAGCTCTGATTTTAGAGTTAGGGATAGGGTTGGGTCTTGAGCAGGAGTGTCCAATTCTGCTCCTGGAGGGCCAATGTCCTACAGAGTTTAGCTCCAACCTGCCAAAACACTCCTGTCTGGAAGGTTTGATTAATCCTGAAAGCCCTGATTAGTTATTTCAGCTGATCTGAGCTAAATTCTGCAGGATAGTGGCCCTCTAGGAGCAGGATTGGACACCCCTGGTCATGAGCAACATGCTCATCATTATTCTCTGATTTTGCGGTTAGTTTATGGCCACTTGCAGTAAGTGTGGTAGGGTTGGAAGATGAGAATTGTCAGGTGTAAAGATTGGAATTTAGAGGTTGGAATAGGGCAGGGATAGGCAACGTCTGTCCTGGAGTGGCAATGTCCTACAAGGTTTTGCTCCAACCTGAAAAAAAACCCTCACCTGCCTGTAGCCCAGGGTGCTCAACCCTGTTCCTGAAGATCTACCTTCCTGCAGAGTTCAGCTCCAACCCTGATCAAACAACTAATTAGAATCTGAAGGAGCACTTGATAATTACAGACAGTTGTGTTTGATCAGGGTTGAAACTAAACTCTGCAGGAAGGTAGATCTTCAGGAACAGGGTTGGGCACCCTGCTGTATTCCTAGTAATCCTGAAGACCTTGATTAGCTTATTCAGGTGTGTCTGATTATGTTTGAGTCTAAACTCAGGACTGCAGGACATCGCCAGTCCAGGACCAACGTTGCCTATCCTTGGAATAGTGGTTAAAGCTGAAGGTTAAGATCCAGGGATTTGGGGTTAAGAGTCGAGGTTAGGCCTAGACATTGGAGTTAAGTGTTAAAAAGAATTTTACAGGTTAGGGTTAAAAATAATAGCTAGGTTCATGGGCTAGGTTCAGGATGGGGTGACAGGGACAGGGTTTACCATGAAACTAGGGCAAAAATAGGCATTCAAGAGGAAATTTAAGTTGTTTTAGGCAGAGCTTCTCATTCCTGTTCCTGGAGATGCATGTTCCTTCAGAGTTCAGCAGCTCTGCCTCAGCACACATGTTTGCAATTATCAATTGTTCCTGAAAATCCTAAGTAGTTGATTCAGGTGCAGCTGATTAGGATTTGAGCAAAGCTTTGCTGGAGGATAGATTTTCAGGAACTGGAATGAGTACTGCCTTTTTTAGGGTTAGAATTGGGGTTATGGATAGATAAGACTAGGATAGGGCTCCTGGACGGCCACTATACAGCAGGGTTTAGCTCTAACTGTAATCAAACACGCCTCAACCGGCTAATTAAGCTCTTTAAGATCACAAAAAACTTTCAAGGCCAAACTGCAGGAATGTTGCCCTCCTGGACCCCTGGTTAGGACTAGGCTTCAGAACTAACCAAAGATGTTGATCCAGTTGCACAGTCTAAAAAAATCACAGTCATCTTAATTTATGTTCAATACTCCTCTGAATGACAGCACATGTTTTTATTGATATAGTTATGATATAAAGGCTATTAATCAGACTCCATCAACATCACATGTAAAGCAAACAACAGTATGCATACAAGAATTGTACAATACGTCTGTAACATAGATTTGGATCTTACTTTTCTGTAATTGTATCTTTTTAATTAAATAGTTTATGTATTTGACTTCACTGAACATTTTCAGTATGTTTATGTGTTAAAGCTTTGCTTGAACTCGACTAGATTCATTAAGATCAAAAGCGGCATTAGTGTAACCATTCTCCTGCAGGTTATCCTCACAACTCTTGACCTTCTCCTCCATTATTATAAAATCTTCCTTGTCTGGATGTTTCTCCCATGCAGTGCCAAAGTCTCCCAAATCCTAAGAAAAGAGAAAGGTTCAGTTTGCATTCAAAACACCCAAATCCACACTCTCAGTGATGCCCCTTACCTCTTTGTCTTCACTAAAGTCTGCTTGTCTGTTTCTCTCAGAGCAGAAGCAGATGACCTCCTTCACTGATCGAGTTAGTCCTGGCTTTACCTCCTTGGGGTCCATTGGCCCTGCAGACACCAGAATGACAGTGGTACAATACTTTCTCAACATAAAATTCTCCCTCAGTGTTGTTTCTGATGTTTCTGATGTCAGGGTGAATTTGTTAACAGGATTGCCCATAGTGTTAAGCAACTTGGCTCATTCAGTCACACTGAAGTTATATGCATGATGTAACACAAATGGCTGTATCCTTATTCACACAGCATGTGTCTTAAATAGTATGCAAGATAATATTAAGTTTGGAGGTGGGAATACTCAAGACATTTCATTCTTCTGACCTCAAAGCATTTCAAGCATGCTGTGCTCCAAACTCTTGCTACACAGAACTTTGAATTCTCCCACCTCCACTTGAAAATAACCACTGGAATTTTAGTTTAGTCACTGTCATCTTGACAGTGACATGAGACAATGCTTCATGTTGAACAAGAAACTATGCTTATAACCACAAGTCAAGAGCTTCAGTTCCAACCACACAATTTTTTGCCATGCTGTTTTGTGAATGTTCAGTGGAACTATGGTTATGGAAAACACTGAATCATTGACCTATGTTAATAATGATGGAATTTGCAACTGTAGATGGCAAAAACCCCTGGCTGCATTGCTCAAACAAACAAGGCAATGTTTTGAAAGAACCTCAGAGCCACAGTGTTCAGGTAATCTCACTTTTAAAAATCAAACTACTAATTGTTTATAGCTGTCTGTGCATATGAAGCCGGGATAGGAGCTTTAAGGCTGGCCACACACTAGAAGATATTAAGGCCGATTTGTAAGCCTGATTTCCATTCCTGAACGATTGGGAGGTGTGGCCCAATTCAAGGCTTGTCGTCTCTATTGTGTGGTGTCATTATGATTATTTAACTGCTCCCAATCAAGATGGAGCATCCCTGAACACAAATTGTAAATATCAATCATGTTTGATATTTATAACTCTTGATCAGGCTGCCTCTAACATGATAACCACAATAGCCAATGAGAGCAAGCAAACATCACCTACCGGATGTTGTGAGCTTCTATAGCTGAAATTTTGCAGCCACAAACATGCCACGAAAGTAGAATACTGAGAAAAGAACATCACCCATATTCCCTTTTATAAACTTTGTTTATATACAGCGAAACAGAACGTGCTAGCTGACAATGTCGATTGTCCTCCATGTGTTTTTTTCTCAAGTCACTTTTGATCTCACTTCTCTATTTTAGTCTTTTGTGTACTGGCACTTTTTTGTGCGTACCGGCATTTCTGACATGTTGCTGGTACTCAAGAGTCAAAGCGTCGGTCTCTGGGTGATTATAAATGACATTATATAAATCACACAACCAGGAAGGGTCAAGTCAGCTTGACAATTCACGTGAATGAATGCAAGCAGAGTTGGTCTACTTCAGGGGTTGTCACCCGAACTCATGAAAGTGTGCATCAATAGCACAATTTTCTGTTTCTGTTAGGTGTAGGCTACTGTTTATATGCAAGAATTGACTTTGGCGTATGACACGCAATAAAAACCCTTACCAAAAAGAAGCATACTTCAAGTTTATTTTATTAAGTATACTTAAGTTCAAGTATATTTTTAAGTATACTTTATGTAGTAAGTATACAAATATCAGTGTACTAGTAGTATACTTTTAAGTGTACTGTTTCAATACTCCTTGGGAGTAAATTGGCCCACTTTCTAGTATATAAAAGTATACTTTTAAGTATACTTTAAGTATAACAGAAGTAAACTTTCAGTACACAACTAGTTCACATCTATGTTTTCAGTTTGTACTGGAAGTATACTAAAAGTGAACTGATAGTTTACTAATTAAATACTTTTTATGCATTTTTAGTACACTTTAAAGTATAGTCTCAGTAAACTGCTAGTTTAATAGTTTTATACTGCAAATATACTTGTAAGTTTTCTTTAAGTGAACTTTACTTTAAGTATACTACTATGTCCCTATTTAGGTATTAATTTGCATATATTTTGTTATGTGAATATCTGAACAAAAGAAAGAACAGGGCATCTGCTTGTAAACAAAAACATTTTTTATAGCTTCATGCATTCTTTTTTTTTATAAACACTTAAATGTGGTTGCATAAATTAAAAAAAAAAAAAAACACATGCATATCATATGCACACCTTGGCATATGAATAGCATGCCAAATAGAAACAGAAAATCATGCTACTGATATTTCCATGAGACCGGTCTCTCACTGTATTATAACGAAAACAGTACCTTAAAACTTTTTGCGATTACATCATTTTAAACCGGTAAATTCCTGGAAAGTCCAAGGATCCAGTAAGCTAAAGCATTTAAACAGTAAGTTCAAAACAGCGCTAATGCAGAGAATAGTGACTTGCATCCAGATGCTAGTAAATTATTCTTTTGGCTTAAAAGCAGGAATGTTTTATAGTAAATGCTGGCTGAAGGAATTTTAGATTATGTGTTGGTCAGAGGTTTAGTAATTCAGAATAGACCCATATATAGTAATGTCATGAATCTGGTCGGAGACCTGCGGTCCGCTCACCACCAGATGTCGCTCTGGTCCTGTCATCATACACTGACTGTTGCTCTACACCCCGGACTACATCTCCCATTATCCACCACGCTGATTGCGCCATACACCTGTGGCCAATCAGCAGCCCTATTTAAGCCCCGGACTTTCACTCGGTAGTCACCAAGTATTGTGGAGTGTTATGTGGAGAACTGTGTCGGTTGCGTTTAGCGCTCTCCTAGTGCTAGCACCTTATCAGTGTTGTTCCTTAGTTTCCCTGAGTTCCTAGTTTCCTAGTTCCTGTGTTCCCTTGTTTCCAAGTTCCCTAGTTCCTGTGCTCCCTTAGTTTTGTATTCTCGCCTGGCTTCCCCATTTTCGTCTGTCTTGCCGCCTGCCTCCCTGGACTCTCGCTCGTTGTAAGGAATACCCCTCTGCCTCACGTCTTGGACTATGTTCGCCGCTGATCGACCCACGCCTGCCTCACAGTTACTCTCGTGCCTCGCCCCAACAAACCTGTTTGTTATTGTTCTGACCCTGCCTGCTTGACCATGTATTTGTCTCGTCCCATTAATAAAAGCTCGCGTATGGATCTCCTCGCCTCTCGTCTCCCTCTCCACATTACAGAATACTCGGGCCACAACAGAATCCAGCAGCTTTACCCCCGGACATTCAACAGGTATGGACACTACAAGGATTTTATTCAGATTAAAACAAGGACCGCATTCATTAGAGCAACACATCCGTGAATTTCTGGCAATCGCTAATCATTCAGATCTCTCGGACTGTATATTAATAGAAATTTTTTGCGATGGCATAAATCAGCCGTTAAGGGGGAGGCTGAGATGCGAGGGTCCGTGCTCATCACTAGCTGCCTTCTTGGATTATGCATTGTTGTGTGTGGGCTCATCGCTTACCGTAGGTGTCGTGGATGAGGAACATGGCATCCCAGTAATGCCGGCCGCGCAACCCGCTCGCAAAATGGTGGCTGCACTGGAGCGCGTTCACATAACGGCGGCTACAGCGGAGCCCGTGCTCAAAATGGCGGAGACTGCGGTGCCCGTTCACAAGATGGCGGCCGCGCCGGTGCGCGCACACAGGATGGCAGCGACGGCGGAGCCCGTTCACAAAATGGCGGCGAAAACGGAGCTCTGTCACATCACAGCTGCCATACCAGAGCCATGTCAAGTTGCAGCTGCGTTTCCTGAGTCAAGTCAAGTTTCCGAGTCCAGTCAAGTTGCAGCTGTGTTTCCCGAGTCAGGTCAAGTTTCCGAGTCCAGTCAGGTTGCAGCTGTGTTTCCTGAGTCCAGTCAAGTTACAGCTGTGTTTCCCAAGTCAAGTCAAGTTTCCGAGTCCAGTCAAGTTGCAGCTGTTGTTTCCAGGTCAAGTGAAGCTTCCGAGTCAAGTCAAGCTACAGCTGCTGTTCCTGAGTCTAGTCAAGATATGGCTGCCACTCCAGAGTCAAGCAAAATTACAGCAGTCGTTCCTGTGTCAAGTTACCGCTGTTGTTCCAGTGTCAAATCAAGTTACAACTGTGTTTCCAGGGTCAAGTCGAGTTAAAGCTGTGTTTCCTGTGTCAGGCAAGTCAAAGCTGCTCTTTCTAAGTCAAGTCAAGCTACAGCTGTATTTCCTCTGTCAAGTCAAGTCACAGTTGTATTTCCAGTGTCAAGTCAAGTTACAGCCGTGTTTCCAAGGTCAAGTCAGGCTATAGCTGCTGTTCCTGTGTCAAGTCAAGTTAGAGCTGTGTTTCCTGCATCGCGTCAAGTCAGAGCCACTCTTCCTAAGTCAAGTTACAGCTGTGGTTCTAGCATCAAGTCAAGATAAAGCCGTGTTTCCCGTGTCAAGTCAAGTCAGAGCTGCTCTTCCTAAGTCCAGTCAAGTTACAGCTGTTGTTCCTGTGTCATGTAAAGCTAGAGCTGTATCTCCCAAGTCAAGCCAAGTCACAGCCGTGGTTCCTGAGTCAAGCCAAGTCACAGCCGTGGTTCCTGAGTCAAGCCAAGTCACAACCGTGGTTCCTGAGTCAAGCAAAGTCACAGCCGTGGTTCCTGAGTCAAGCAAGGTCAAAGCCGTCGTTCCTGAGTCAAGCCAAGTCAGAGCTGTCGTTCCTGAGTCAAGTAAAGTCACAGCTGGTCTCTACGAACCAAGTAGTCACCAAGTATTGTGGAGTGTTATGTGGAGAACTGTGTCGGTTGCGTTTAGCGCTCTCCTAGTGCTAGCACCTTATCAGTGTTGTTCCTTAGTTTCCCTGAGTTCCTAGTTTCCTAGTTCCTGTGTTCCCTTGTTTCCAAGTTCCCTAGTTCCTGTGCTCCCTTAGTTTTGTATTCTCGCCTGGCTTCCCCATTTTCGTCTGTCTCGCCGCCTGCCTCCCTGGACTCTCGCTCGTTGTAAGGAATACCCCTCTGCCTCACGTCTTGGACTATGTTCGCCGCTGATCGACCCACGCCTGCCTCACAGTTACTCTCGTGCCTCGCCCCAACAAACCTGTTTGTTATTGTTCTGACCCTGTCTCCCTCTCCACATTACAGAATACTCGGGCCACAACAGAATCCAACAGCTTTACCCCCGGACATTCAACAGGTATGGACACTACAAGGATTTTATTCAGATTAAAACAAGGACCGCGTTCATTAGAGCAACACATCCGTGAATTTCTGGCAATCGCTAATCATTCAGATCTCTCGGACTGTATATTAATAGAAATTTTTTGCGATGGCATAAATCAGCCGTTAAGGGGGAGGCTGAGATGCGAGGGTCCGTGCTCATCACTAGCTGCCTTCTTGGATTATGCATTGTTGTGTGTGGGCTCATCGCTTACCGTAGGTGTCGTGGATGAGGAACATGGCATCCCAGTAATGCCGGCCGCGCAACCCGCTCGCAAAATGGTGGCTGCACCGGAGCGCGTTCACATAACGGCGGCTACAGTGGAGCCCATGCTCAAAATGGCGGAGACTGCGGTGCCCGTTCACAAGATGGCGGCCGCGCCGGTGCGCGCACACAGGATGGCAGCGACGGCGGAGCCCGTTCACAAAATGGCGGCGAAAACGGAGCTCTGTCACATCACAGCTGCCATACCAGAGCCATGTCAAGTTGCAGCTGCGTTTCCTGAGTCAAGTCAAGTTTCCGAGTCCAGTCAAGTTGCAGCTGTGTTTCCCGAGTCAGGTCAAGTTTCCGAGTCCAGTCAGGTTGCAGCTGTGTTTCCCGAGTCCAGTCAAGTTACAGCTGTGTTTCCCAAGTCAAGTCAAGTTTCCGAGTCCAGTCAAGTTGCAGCTGTTGTTTCCAGGTCAAGTGAAGCTTCCGAGTCAAGTCAAGCTACAGCTGCTGTTCCTGAGTCTAGTCAAGATATGGCTGCCACTCCAGAGTCAAGCAAAATTACAGCAGTCGTTCCTGTGTCAAGTTACCGCTGTTGTTCCAGTGTCAAATCAAGTTACAACTGTGTTTCCAGGGTCAAGTCGAGTTAAAGCTGTGTTTCCTGTGTCAAGGCAAGTCAAAGCTGCTCTTTCTAAGTCAAGTCAAGCTACAGCTGTATTTCCTCTGTCAAGTCGAGTCACAGTTGTATTTCCAGTGTCAAGTCAAGTTACAGCCGTGTTTCCAAGGTCAAGTCAGGCTATAGCTGCTGTTCCTGTGTCAAGTCAAGTTAGAGCTGTGTTTCCTGCATCGCGTCAAGTCAGAGCCACTCTTCCTAAGTCAAGTTACAGCTGTGGTTCTAGCATCAAGTCAAGATAAAGCCGTGTTTCCCGTGTCAAGTCAAGTCAGAGCTGCTCTTCCTAAGTCCAGTCAAGTTACAGCTGTTGTTCCTGTGTCATGTAAAGCTAGAGCTGTATCTCCCAAGTCAAGCCAAGTCACAGCCGTGGTTCCTGAGTCAAGCCAAGTCACAGCCGTGGTTCCTGAGTCAAGCCAAGTCACAACCGTGGTTCCTGAGTCAAGCAAAGTCACAGCCGTGGTTCCTGAGTCAAGCAAGGTCAAAGCCGTCGTTCCTGAGTCAAGCCAAGTCAGAGCTGTCGTTCCTGAGTCAAGTAAAGTCACAGCTGGTCTCTACGAACCAAGTCAAGTCACCGCTGGTCTTCATGTGTCAGGTCAAGTCACTGCTGATCTCCATGTATCAGGTCAAGTCACTACTGATCTTCACAGGCCAAGTCAAGTCAACACTGGACTTCACATGTCAGGTCAAGTCACAGCAGTTCTTAATGAGCCAAGTCAAGTTATTGCTGTTGTTTCTGAGTCAAGTCACGTCTCGTCTGTCCGCCCAGAGTCAAGTCACGTCTCGTCTGTCCACCAAGAGTCAAGTCACGTCAAGTCTGACCTCCCAGAGCCCCGTCACATCTCCACTGTCTGTCCAGAGTTTCGCCATGACACGTCTGATCGTCAAGAGTCCAGTCAGGTCTCGTCCGACCTCCCAGAGCCTCGTCATGTCTGCCAGTGTGTTGGCGGTCACTATTCTGAGTATATGGGCTGCACACTACGCTCCTGAGGTCATGTCTGTTCACAAGTCTGCCTCTGAGATCACGTCTGTTCACATTCACAAGTCTTCCCCTGAGGTCACGTCTGTTCACAAGTCTGCCCCTGAGGTCACGTCTGTTCACAGGTCCCAGTCCATGACGCGGGTTCTTGCTCTGCCATGTAGGGTCCCTGCGCCTCCTGTTCCGCCCTGGAGGGCTTCTGCGCCTCCTGCTCTGCCCTGGAGGGCTCCCGCGCCTCCTGCTCCGCCTCCTGCTCTGCCCTGGAGGGCTCCCGCACCTCCTGCTCCATCCTGGAGGGTTCCTGCTCTGCCGGTCCTGCCTCAGTTACCGGGTCCTCCGCATGGACCTGGTCCTCCAACCCTCGCCCTGTCTCGCTCCCGCCCCACTGCTCCCCTGGACTGTTGTTCGGTTGGAGCGTCTGGAAGCCGCTCTTTGGGGGGGGCTATGTCATGAATCTGGTCGGTGACCTGCGGTCCGCTCACCACCAGATGTCGCTCTGGTCCTGTCATCATACACTGACTGTTGCTCTACACCCCGGACTACGTCTCCCATTATCCACCACGCTGATTGCGCCATACACCTGTGGCCAATCAGCAGCCCTATTTAAGCCCCGGACTTTCACTCGGTAGTCACCGAGTATTGTGGAGTGTTATGTGGAGAACTGTGTCGGTTGCGTTTAGCGCTCTCCTAGTGCTAGCACCTTATCAGTGTTGTTCCTTAGTTTCCCTGAGTTCCTAGTTTCCTAGTTCCTGTGTTCCCTTGTTTCCAAGTTCCCTAGTTCCTGTGCTCCCTTAGTTTTGTATTCTCACCTGGCTTCCCCATTTTCGTCTGTCTCGCCGCCTGCCTCCCTGGACTCTCGCTCGTTGTAAGGAATACCCCTCTGCCTCATGTCTTGGACTCTGTTCACCGCTGATCGACCCACGCCTGCCTCACGGTTACTCTTGTGCCTCGCCCCAACATACCTGTTTGTTATTGTTCTGACCCTGCCTGCTTGACCATGTATTTGTCTCGTCCCATTAATAAAAGCTCGCTTATGGATCCCCTCGCCTCTCGTCTCCCTCTCCGCATTACAAGTAACACCCTGGTGATGCTGGTATGTATGTTTTGACGCTGGTTTATGCTGGTCCTTAGCTGGTCACGTTACTGGTCAAGGACCAGCATAAACCAGCAAAGGACCAGTGTAAACCAGCAAATCAATCAAAAATCAATAAAAATACTGGTCCTTTGCTGGTTTATGCTGGTCCTTGACCAGCAACATGACCAGCATAAACCAGCAAAGGACCAGCATAAACCAGCATCAAAACATACCTACCAGCATATGCTGTTTTTTTCACCAGGGCAGTCAGGTACAGGTTTGCTTGTGCTTTATTTGTATTGAAAATTGTATTTAATTATTGATTGACTGATTGATTGATTGATTGTGGGACTATGTTGTGAATTATAAAAGTTAAAGTAACAGTCATGTACAGTCAGGACCTGTGCTTTTTTCCACTTTAAGCACTGGTCTGGCAATTATAAGATTAAATTATAGAGGGAATTATAAGATTAAAAATCGGTTGAAACTGTCTTCATGTATGTGGTCTCCCATGGTTTTAAAATCTGTTAAGATTAGTCTAGTGTATGGCCAATCTTAAGTGATTATGAAATTTAAGATAACTTATTTAGCCAAAGGCTAATGCTAATGAAGCTGCTTTTGAAAGATAAGATAGCACCAACTACACTGGACCCAACAACAAAGAAACAACATGTAATCGTTGTTTTTTTGTTTCATATGCTATAAAATTAGCAAGTCATTAACAGATGTTGTTAATATAGTAGACTTAAAGTTACAGTACCAGATAAATTCTGAAGGGTCAGGGAGTGTGGGAAATAGCTTCTGCGGTATGCAATGTCCCTTCAAAGAGACCAGCAGTTCTTTTTTCATTGTTAGATTTACAGTCTATAACTCGAAGTGTTTTGTTCCTGTCATTGTGTGATGGGACAGAGGAGGTAATGAAATGTTGCTCTCACCCGTCAGCAGTGTGATGAGTAGGCCTGCTGCTACAGTGCCAATAAAGCCCACTGCACTATAGTACAGATAGGACATGGAGTACCATGAATCAGCCAGCCAAAACCTGAACACAAGACAGAGAAAATTTACACCATCTTATAATAAAGGTTCTTTACAAGACCATGATTACATTTGTACTGTAAAAATAGGACTGTCAGTTGATTTTCATATTATATTACACAAAAAATAAGTAAATAAATAAAATTCATTTATTTCTTATAGATAAAAAGGAACAGAAATGCCAACTGTCAAAAAATGGGTAATTTTTACTCTTATGTGATTAATTTTATAAAATTTCCATTCTTTTTTTTTTTTTCTAAAATAACTGAGTGCGCTCGTGTACCCCATTAAATGGTTTGATGAACAACTTTCTTTCCATAGTTGTAGGGTTTTAAATTTGTTTTAAAGTATTCTGACTCTGGAGAATGGTAGAGTTACATTGCACCTGTCAGAGGTGAGAGCGCTCACGGTGACTGATGTCTGGTTGAATCCATCAGCTGTGGTGTTGAAGCTACAGCCTGCAGTGTTGAGTTCCAGCGGACGTGTGTTATTGCTGGGTGCTGGATAAATGAAAGCTCCCACACCGACCCAAAACGAGAGACTGATGCCCATGATCAGACCTCCAACTGCCCCCTAAAGAGAAAGACCACAAATCACAGAGGGTGTGAACAATATTATCATTGTCGATGAACAAATTAAAAAGTAATGTTTTTATATTTTTCCAACAGTTTATCTTATCTTGAATATTATACACACCATAGTCCACATGCAAAGTTTTAAATTGGTATTGGTATTCATCATACTGACATTCAGTTATACCCTTACATTTTAATATTTTCACGTTTTCTAAAGGGGTTTCGGTAACACTTTATTTTAAGGTGTCCATAATACAGAGTAAGTACCTAATTAAGTACTTAGTAGTAGCCATTGTACTTCCATGAAACAAAATGTACTTACCATGTAAATCATTTATGGAACAGCCTGTAATTACAGTTTGTAATTATGTAGATGTAATAGGCCGAGTCTGTTAAACAGCTACTTGTACACTTAAGTACAATCTTGATACACTTTATTTTAAGTAGCTTTTGCCTGTGTAATATTCTGTCATTTTAATTTAGAAAGGCATTACATGTATTTAAGCTGTGTACTGGTGGGTTAAATCAAACTAAGGTTCGGCTGGATAAGGTGCACAGTACATATACACATGAAGTACACTTAAAGGAGAAGTCCACTTCCAGAACAACAATTTACATATAATGTACTCATCCCCTTGTCATCCAAGATGTTCATGTCTTTTTTTTTCTTCAGCCATAAAGAAATTATGTTTTTTGAGGAAAATATTTCAGGATTTTTCTCCATATAATGGACTGATATGGTGCTGAGTTTGAACTTCCAAAATGCAGTTTAAATGCAGTTTCAAACGATCCCAAATGCGGTTGTAAACGATCACAGCCGAGAAAGAAGGGTCTAGCGAAACGATTGGTTGTTTTCATAAAAATAATACAATTCATACACTTTTTAATCTTAAATGCTCGTCTTGTCTTGCTCTCCCTGAACTGTATTCTGGCTCAAGACAGTTAGGGTATGTCGGAAAAAAAAAACGTATTTTCTCCCTCAACTTCAAAAATCATTTCAAAATCATCCTACATCGCTGCAGAAGTACCGACACAGTCTATGCAAAGTGAACATGCAAAGAAGATCAAACACCCTTAACAAAAAAGGTAAAACATCGATATAAGATGATTTTGAAGTTGAGGGAGAACACGAGATGGGAGTTTTTCGACATACACTAACTGTCATGAACCCGGAAAAAAAAAAAAAACAGTTTGGGCAGAGCAAGACAAGATGAGTGTATGACATTAAAAAGTACGTAAATTGTATTATTTTTATGAAAATAACCGATTGTTTTGCTAGATAAAACCCTTCTTCCTCGGCTGGGATCATTTGAAGCTACATTTAAACTGCATTTTGGTCTACATCAAGTTCAAAATCGGGGCACCATAGAAGTCCACTATATGGAGAAAAATCCTGAAATGTTTCCCTCAAAAAACATTTCTTTATGGCTGAAGAAAGAAAGACATGAACATCTTGGATGACAAGGGGGTGAGTACATTATCTGTCAATTTTTGTTCTGGAAGTGGACTTCTCCTTTAAGTACAATCTTGATACAGTTTATTTTAAGTAGCTTATGTACAACGTAGAAGTACAATGGCTACTACTAGGTTCTTAATTAGGTAATTACTCTATATTATGACACCTTAAAATACAGTGTTACCGCTGAGGGTGCAAAACAAAACAAAACAAAACAAAACAAAACAAAACAAAAAAAAGGTAAATTGAGAAATTTAGAAAGTTGTCCAAATGAAGTTATTAGCAATACATATTACTAATCAAAAATTTGATTAGTAGCTTTGATATATTAACTGTAGATTTTTGTAGAAATTAAAAAAATCTTCATGGACCATGATCTTTACTTAATATCCTAATGATTTTGGCATAAAAGAAAAATCTCTAATTTTCACCCATACAATGTGTTGTTGGCTATTTCTATATATATAGTAGTTAAACATTAGACTGTCAAATAGTTATTTATTTTTACTTTTTTGTGTGTAAATTATAAAATGCTTATACAGACATTTTTAGAAAACCTTTCCACAAAGCCGGTGTCATATACTTATAAAACCTTTCCAATAATTACTGTCTAAAATGATAAAATGTCAAATTAGTCTTTATTAAATATTACATATTGTTATTTCAGATGTTTCTGGTACTTTAAATTTGTCACAGTTGTTCAGTCCAGTTTTATTAATGCCTTATTCATGACAATTCTGGTGTGAAAGTTTGGATAAACCTTTAGGTTAGTGACAGGAAACAGGATTCCAAGTGAAAACAGGCCCAGCATTGGGCCTCCGCACATGCCGTGGATACTAAGGGCCGCCTGAGGCACAAGAGGAGAAGGACACTCAATGACAGGAAATTAAGCAGGAACAGATCATCTTGGCCAATATGAGAATGACATAAGTCACATACCTGTACAATTCCTCCCATATAAGACGCAGCCACGGCCATAGTAGTGCAGGCCACTCCGAACACCACACCTGAACATTAGCACACAGTCAGTAGTATTAATAAAATGTAATAGTTCAAGCATAACTATTGCTAGTCTATTACTATTACTTTATATTTAGGTTTAGTAATTTTATACAAAGCTGTACCCTTAAGTTTGAAAATTAGGCACATTTTGTGCAGTGGATATACATGAAGGCCTAACTGGCTAATTGAGGAGTTGTGTTAATCCTTTTTCACCTTATGTCAAAAACAGATATACCAGAATGAATTCAAGTAATATCTAAAGACCAGAGTAAGTAGCATAATGATGGCAAGATCTAAACAAGCTTTCTATTTATGTATGGTTTGTTAGGATAGGACAATATTTGGCCGATATGCAACTATTTGAAAATCTGGAATCTGAGGATACTGAGAAAATCGTCTTTAAAGTCATCCAAAAGAAGTTCTTAGGAATGCATATTACTTATGTTTCTTAAAAGCACTTAAACACTCTTGACTAACATACTAAAGTACATGTAAAGCAATTGATTATAAAGTAATTTTAACTAGAATGCATTTAAAATATGCTAAATATGTAATGAACTTCATCATTGCAAATGTGTAATTACAAACATTTTTAAATTCATGACATTCATTATACATTTCTGTACAATCTGTATAATCAACTATTTTTTCAAAGGCAATTAAACTGCATATACAGATGAACTTATGTCCCACTTATGTGAGTCAGAAATCACTCTTAAATTCAAATAATTGCAATTCATATATATTTAAACAATAACATTTCATTTAATTAGTTCACATCCAACTAAATGACTGAAAACATTACATTTAGTTTGCACTGAAGTATATTCTTTTAAAGAATATTATTTTATAATAAGCATTTTTTCAAAAAGTATGCTCAAGTGTTTTTCTTTTTCACAAGGATCTTCAAGATGTTATCATTCCTTGCTGGTTAAGTGCTAAGTGTTTCACTCCTACAGTTTCTAGACCAACTTTATACAAGTTTGAGCTGCTCAGGTTTTGTTTTGGTTCACTCCGCCTTTTGTTTGACCTACTTCTGCCTGTTCAAATCATCAGACCCTTCCTGGTAAAAATCAGAAGATCCACCAAGACACATCTCTGTTAGTGATTAATTCTGCTCTCATACCATATGACAGAATCAATATTCTGATTACGAGTATATCCTTTTTTAATGTGCTCCTATTGTGCCATTTTAAAGGTTGCTAATATTGTTTTATGAGTCTCCTAAAACAGGTTTACATGTATGCAAGGTCAAAAAACACTTTAGTTTTCTCCAAAAATAGATTTAATTTGACCTCATTTCTAAATGATTCGTAAACGACTTGAACTAGACTGATTTCGAAGAATCAGTCTCTCTAAACCCCTACTTTCCATGAGCCCTCACTGCTGTGATTGGTCAGATGGCGCAGTCCTTTATGATTGGTCTACCGCGTACAGCTTGTGTCGGACAACAATACACCCACTGCCATAACTGACTGACAGCCCTGGATACTTGTCAATACATAGAAAAGATGACATCGATTTTACCATACCAATTCGAGTCGAAGATGAAACAGGTGAAGTGGCTGATCAACAAGTTAGCACGGACTATGATGGAAAGTGCTCACAGTTTGCTTATGTAAGCGAACCGGGCACACCTCTATGTTGTAAACTTCAACATTGTATAATGCATTAAGCAGCTTACACAGAACGCAGAAAGCGCTGCGCTGTTTGCGATGTAGAACGTGGGCGGACATTATGCAAATGTGTTACTTTGTGACGTATGGCCGTAACAGAATAAGATTCAAATTCCTGGCGACTCGTTCAAGCGATTGTGAGCCGACCCTTTTTTTTTTTTTTTGATAGACAAAAACTATTTATCGTGCACTGTCGGCTTCACAACTTTATGGATAGTTTATGTTCACATACAGCTACATGACACACTGCATGAAAGGTCATATTTGAAAAGGCATAATAGGAGCTTTTTAATGTCCTGAAAAGGCTTGAACACATTGGATGTATTTACACAGTGCTTTGCTGATCCAGTTGGCTGCTCGGTTGGACAAATCTCTGAAACACTGGCTCACAAAGTCTTCATACGTCACTGTGGCCAAAGCATTAATACTGGCAGCTACTGTGCTGAAAAAGGGGAAACAGAACATGATGTCTCCTTTTATAGGTCAGATGTTTTGCTCAGATAAATATACATGAAAAACCATTTAAAGTAAGTTCATCCAAAAATGGAAGTTATTTTCTTCCATTGTTACACTTGTGGTGTTCTCAGACAAAAATGATTAGGCTACAAAAAAATTGCTTGTGAGTTTCTCATTATGCTATATTATTACCACATATTAGAATCAATCTTTTTGTCGACTTGATTTTGTCAACTTGTTTTGTTTTTTGGCAAAACAGAGGTTCATAAGCTCAACCCAATGAGGCCTCACTGAGGGAAAAAATTAACTTTACCTCAGTGTTCCACTGAACGCACACGCAACAAATAAACCTGGCAGTCCTGGAAACGCACCAAGAATTTCCATCACAAAATATGGCATGAGCTGAGAAGAAATGGATACACTAATGTTAGGTGCGTGAGCAATAGTAATAGCGATGCTCACCTCAGCGAAAGCCATTAATAATAATGTTTAACAAATTACTCTGAACCACTGACAGAGACATGTTTTAATGATTCTAATGACAATATTATAAGGATTTATTTCAAAGAGATGTACAGAGATCATCACCTGGTCTGGAGCAGAGACCAGTCCAGCCGACCAGGGGTCACAGTGGGAGTAGAAAGCATACATGATCAGACCAGATACCACAGCACAGAACAGAATGATCCACAAACCCAGCAGATTCAGATACAGAGCCCTGAGACACAAGAAAGATGGGGGGAAAACAAACAAAAAACTCCAAAATAAGAGCAATTTTTGTCCTTGCAGTCTAAAATCATGAATATATTGAGTAGTTGAAGTGGAAAAAAAAATTTTGTATTTAAGTTAAAGTAGTTTTTACAAAGTTCTCAATGTCGTGACTTGGTAAGATGTTATTAAAATGACAAGCTGAAACCAAAATCCTGAACTGAAAAAAAATTATGTTCATACTTTCATATGTATTTGTTGTCTTGTTTTCTAAAATAAATATCTAAATGTTCTTGAATCAACATGCATTTACTTGACAAGTAAAATCACTTACGATATATGTATATATATATATATATATATAATAAAAAAAATTGTTTGTTTTTGCAAAAAAACAAGTAAAAATATCTGAAAGTGGGGTAAGAAAAATTATCTTAATTTGAAGGCTAAATAAGATTATTTTTCTTGCCCCATTGTCAGATATTTTTTGCTTAGTTTAAGCAAAAACTAATAAAATGTTTATATATTTTTTTTAAAAAACAAGACATAATATCAAGTTGTTTTACTTGTAAATAAATTCATCTTGATTCAAGAATTTTTAGATATTTATACTAGAAAACAAGACAATATACTAAGTACAGTAAAATACTAAGTAATAAAATCATAAAATCATTTTTTGCAGTGTGAAACTTTGTAACTGCAATTTTGGATTTTTAAAATAAAACTTTACATTTCTGTACTTTGAAAACATTATAAGGAGTAACAAATATGATCTTTCCTTGGAAATGTATCCGGGTAGAAATCTAAAAGTAACAGTAGGCCTACAATTATTTAGATTAACACTTACGCATTTGGAAGATACAAAGCAACTTACATTGCATTCAAGGTAAATGTTTTATCAGTTTATATGTAAGCTTGATATATTTATATATATATATATATATATATATATATATATATATATAAATGTATAATGTATATGTATGTATCATATGAAGTTACAAAAATACAAGGTCAAAATTTGAAATACAAATTTAAAAAATAAAATGCTAATTAATTATCAAAATATGAGACCAAATTGTGAGAAACAGGGAACATTAAATGTACTAAGTGCTGTAGAAGATTTTCATTAATCTTGAATCAATATAAAACATAGAATTATGCCTGTGCATAAGAGGATGTTATTCTACTATTATCATCTGACTATGTGTATTAACTCTGTGCGGTGAGTTGAGAACAGAGAGAACTATTTAAAGCTTGAAAAACACTCATGTATGGAAAGTTCAGGAGCTAGAAATAAATGACAGCTATTGATCAACCTTCAGGAACTCATATATGGTAAAAATACCTTGTCCAAAAATACAACAGTGCATATATGGAATGCTTCAGGATGTATATATGTGTGCTTGAGATGAAACTCTGGAGTGGTGTTTGAACATTACTCTGCCTTTTGTTAACTTATTAATAAAGGTCTATCTGGCTTCAAAACCTCTTCAGAGCAATTTATTTTGAACAAGGAAAATTCTACAACAGTGCTCACCAGCGTGCGTGACCTTCTGTTTTGCAAGAGATGCATCTCTGGATGGTTGACTGGTTTACTCCATAGATGCCCAACCAAGTGAAGGTGCCGCCTATAGTGAGGGTCCAGAACGTGTGTCGCCTTAGTGGATTAACATCAAAGCTGGAAAAAAAAGGTGCACAAAAGTACTATAACATGTTGCAAAGTGTCAATATTCACATTTTTTTTCCACTAATGCTGATAAATTATGTATAAATGAATCATTATTAAACTTATGCAACTAAAATGAGTGTGTTTTCTTATTTGTTGAGTTTAACATGAGTAGACTGATGTGTATGTCTGCACACACATACTCAAAGATGTGCATTCTGCCTCCGCTGTGAGCTGTGCTCCAGACAGACTCAATCCCTCCTGCTCGACTTGCACCCTGGATCAGGACTGTGAGAAACCCAACCACCATCACCACCATCTGGAAGGCATCTGTCCAGACCACAGCTTTCAGCCCACCCTAAACACACACATACACACTGGCACTGTTTCTCCTGTTTCTGTCTGATCACCAGCCACCGAGTCCATTAGACCGCCCCATTCACAAAACATTTCACTCAGAATTACATATACAGTAATAATTTAGCAGTCAAACTCTGACATTTCACAAGTTCGTTCACGCAGTTCTGATTCCCAAATTTGCCTTAAAAGTAACTGATTCATTTGACACTCCAGGATTGCCTAAATTAAGGTGATTTAGACATTTTTTTTCAATTTGCTATTTTCATATAAACAGTGTTGGAATTATTACTTTTTTTTTTTTTTTTTTTTTTTTTTTTCATTTATTGTCTATTGTCTATCTAATTACATATAGGTAATACAGTCACTGCTAGAGACAAAATTGTCCTTAATCTAATTAAAAATTGTCCCTAAAAATGGTCTTACTCATAATTACACAATTACACTTACAAATATAGCTGCAAGCAGCAATTAAGAGGCCAAGCACAAAGAAGGCAAGATAAGTCATGCCAGCATCAGACCAACTGCATCAATGAGCAATTAAAGACGTATTTATTATTTGCCAGCATAGTCTGAAGATGATCTGACCAATTTTGATGAAAATCAGACAAACCGTAGACAAACCATTTAAAATGAAAACTATTGAAACTATTTTAAACCATTAGAACTATTCAAACTATTAAAAATTTAGATTTTTCTTTCTTTTTTTTTTTTTTAATCTTGACTTGTAGAATTTTAAATTTTGGAGCTCATTCGATTTGGCATTAGTCAAGAAATTAGAGAAAAAAATATTGTGCTTCTAAAATGTATGGTTTAAAAGTTATTAGCATAAACATGAATGAACCTTTGGATAAATGGTGGCACTAGAGAGTTTGAGTTAGAGACTCCAAACTTGCTTTGGTTAATGTTGAGACGGTTCTCTATGTGTATGCCAAATTTCATAACTTTCCCGGAAACGGCTCTCTGGGCTGCCATAGGCTCAAGAGAGGAAGATGATTAAAAAAAAAAAAATGCAATGGATCGCACCTTCTGTGCTTGGTCCCTAATTATAGTGAAATCAGTTGAGATTTGAATTCAGCAGCACTTACCAATGTGCAGTAAAAAGTGCAGACAATGCCAGTGGCAAATATGGATCCCCAAAGATCAAATCCTGTCACTGATGGAGAAAAATAAATCTATGTTTATGTAACTGATATTCTGTGTGAATGACTACTATATTTTAAGTCTTTTATCTAAGTCACAATAACAATAAAGAAAGTCTAATTTAACAAACAAAATACACGTCATGCATACTAAATAAATGGTCAAAATGGGATTGTACAGTATAAGCACTTTTACATTAAGTAACTAGTGCAACCTGAAACATGAAGCATAAACTCAAAGGAGACAGTGAGCCAATTTTTGTTAAAACATTTTCGTTTCACTCTGTATGATTCCTTCCCATGCTGGAATCAGTTATGAAAATTAGTCTCTTGTGCGGTTTACATGACAAGTGTTATTCATGTTGGACACGTAAGTGATCTTCCACTGTGTAAAGTGTATTATAAATCATTCATTTTTTAACATACTTATAATGATGCACTAAAATACTGTCTAGGTGGGGGCACAAAGGGGTTATAAGCCACTGCCTCTGACTCCAAGTGTAAACTTATGAAATGTTTTTGGACACTTAATTGTATATTTATGGCAATCAAATTTCAATATGTACGTATTATAGTTCAAATTCATATTAAATGCAATTACCTGAGCTTTAGAGTGCTTTTTTGGCTCACTTAAGTAGAATTTAGGTACATCTTCAAGAAAAACTTTGCATTTGACATTACTTTAAAGTGTAGTTTTTATAAGTGTAAGTATACTCCCTTTAATTACACTTAAGTGGCCTTTCATTTCATTTTAGTTCATTGTTCATCATTATTTTTTAAATATACTTTAAAGATTTGAAATACACTAGTGAACACTGAATATAATTAAGTGCACGTTTAACAAGGGACCGTCTATTTAAGAAACACACCTGCTTAGCACCTCAAAACTTTTTAACAACACATTCAAGTTAAAAAAATGTTACAATATTTTTTCCACTATAATATCTGTGTGCTGAATGCAGACTGACCTTGATTCAGAGCTAAAGCAGGCGCATAAACTACCACACCAGTGTACAGAATCTGAAGAGTCAAATTCAAAACAATCAGCATTACAATTGATCAAAAAACAAACAAACTATAAAATATGTTTTAAGAACATTTATGAACATTTAGTTCCACTTACCGTTTGAATGATATAAATTAGAGTGGCTGCAACACGAACAAGCCTACAAAAACGTAACTCCAAATACTGTGAGAAAAACAAATCAGAACAAGTTTGTATCATGCTGGAGGGCCTCAACCTGCATAACTACAGCTGACACGGCCTATGGGATTTATTACCAAAGATCATGACCTCCAAAAAGCCTAACAACATCTGGCCAACATCATCCTACCTCAGTATTTCCTTTCTGTCTACTGCAGAAGATCTATCTTAGGTTGATGATTTTGATATGATAATATTTGGATGAAATCCAATGAAATTACTGAAACAACCTTTGACGACAAAAGCAAATCTGAAATGTACATTCATACCTCATATGTACTGGTGATCCCTGATCTGTAGAACACAGGCAGGAAGAGCTCAGCGGTTAAAAAAACCACAAATGTGTAGGCGACCCCAAAGATGACATACGAGGCCCCGTATCTGTACACATCTGATGGGCCTCCAATCACTGTGACTGCAGACATGAAGCTTGCGGTGAGAGAAAGGGCCACCGGCCCGCAGGACATCTGACGGCCCCCAACCAGAAACTCTTTAGATGAGGCTTTCTTCCTCTCTTTGATGGCAAAGAAAACCCCGATACCAGAGGAGATCACAAACAGAAAGGCAAACACCACATAGTCCCCAACCTGGAAGGTCCCCACTGTGTTACTTTTGTCCTCCATGCTTGAGACAGAATCTGATCAAACTGGTAGTCTGGCTGCAGTATCTGTAGTTCAGGCACCTCACATGTTAATCATGTTAATCATTGAGTTTTTAACAGGTTAAAAATGCTTATGAGTCAAGACATGGGTCGAGGGGTCATATTAGTCATTATATTACTCGTGTTTGTCCTCATGAATTCCCCTATCTATCTATCTATCTATCTATCTATCTATCTATCTATCTATCTGTCTGTCTGTCTGTCCATCCGTCCGTCCATGTATGTATGTATGTATGGATGGATGTGTGTATCTATCTATCTATCTACACTGCCCTCTAAAAATTTGGAAACGCCCTGGAAAAGTGTGGTTTTGGACAATATTTGCATGAATCCTTTTTAATTTGTGATAATTTTGCACTGATAAGGGACAACACAAACTACAAAAACATATTTTATTACATGAACAGTTTATACATAGAAATAACTTCATGAAAATATCCAGCATTAGCAGCTATTACAGCTCTGCATAATCTGGGCCTAAATTCATTGTATTCTAAACTTAATTGCCAATCAATTGTTGAAGCTATTAAGGTGTGCTGACCCAAAAATTTTTTAAAAACCTGGGCCAAGTTTAAACCAGTAACCAGGCATCCCAGCTGTCAAAGGGGCATGTCTGACTTTGACATGTATATATTACCATCATTATGTAATCAAAATGAAAATTATTATTGCTGATCTTCAATGATAATGTCAAGTTGCTTTAATGTATTTGCACCAAAAAATGATAAGGATTTATGCTGATATCGTCCAAAACCACACTTTGCCAGGGGTGTTTCCAAACTTCTATCTATCTATCTATCTATCTATCTATCTATCTATCTATCTATCTATCTATCTATCTATGTATCTATCATCTGTCTGTCTGTCTGTCTATCGGTCTGACTTTATATCTATCTGTCTATCTATCTATCTGTCTGTTTGTCTCTTTATCTGTCTGTCTGTCTATCTATCTATCTATCTATCTATCTATCAATCATTTGTCTGTCTGTCTGTCTATCGGTCTGTCTTTATATCTATCTGTCTATCTATCTATCTATCTATCTATCTGTCTGTTTGTCTCTTTATCTGTCTGTCTGTCTGTCTGTCTGTCTGTCTTTCTATCTATCTATCTATCTATCATCTGTCTGTCTGTCTGTCTATCGGTCTGTCTTTATATCTATCTGTCTATCTATCTATCTGTCTGTTTGTCTCTTTATCTGTCTGTCTGTCTATATATCTGTCTGTCTGTCTGTCTATCTATCTATTTATCTATCATCTATCTGTCTGTCTGTCTGTCATCTATTATATTTGTTTTTATATTATATTATATTATAGAATGGTAATGGTGACTGTGTTATATTTGACTTGTGCTAAAGTTATAATATGGTTCATCATTACTTGTTACTAATGAAGATGATTTACTGGTGATGTGCTTTCGTGATGTTTGTCATACTTTGTCATCCGTAAAACTCTCTGGTGTGTAATTTATCCTGCTACACACACTGCTGACAAAGTGTTTTCACATGGGGGAAAGACGTGAGTAATACAAAGGCTGTTTTTTTTTTTTTTTTTTTTTTTTTTTTTTTTTTTGACAGATCATGTTACAGTTTTTCTCAGTCGCTTTGGTGCATTTCTCAAATCTGAAATGAAATTCTCAAAACTACTTGTTCAACCTCCACATCATCTAGTCACTTGTGCACATCATAATAGCAGTTTCTCATTTATTTGAACAAGTTGCGATTGCTTTGGTACATTCATGCAATTGATTATGTACATTTGTCTGCGTTTTCCTACATTATCAGTTGCTAGTGTCATGTTACTCAAAATGTATTATATAGTTCTCTGTGCAATCGTCTTACCCCTCAAAACATCTAGTCATTAGTTCATCGTATAAGTCATTACAGTTTTTCTCAGTCGCTTTGGTGCATTTCTCACAACACTATTTACATTTGCACAACATTTACTTCAACCTCCACAACATTTAGTCATTTGTGCACATCATAGTAGCAGTTTCTCATTCCTTCCAACAAATTGCAAATGCTTTTGGACATGCATCAATTGCTTTCATACAACTCTCTGCTGTTTTATAACATTATCATTTGCTTATGTCATGTCAGTCAAAATTAACTAAACTTGTGAATGCTGAATAGTCATTCCATATAAAACTAATAGTCCTCATTTCATTGCTTGAGTCATTACATACAAAAATGTTGAACTAGTTGTCAAAATCTGTCAAGCAAATTTTATAAAAAATTTTAAATCTTTTTTTTCCTGAAAATGTCTTCTAAATTGAACAATTTCGGCAAATGTGCATGAATGATTTACATACCTATATGTTGTAGGTTCAGTTCCAATATGTACTGCAATATTGTTTACAATTGTGCACAGCTCTACCCAAAGGGAGTTTATGTTTGTTGTAAATAAGGGTGTATTTATTCGTTTGCACAATGCTTTGAATAAATTAGAATTGCAAAGAGCATATGAAGTAAAAATGTGAAACATACATATTCAGTGTCTTGTACTCAGATACCTCACTAAATACAGTAATGTCTAGCTTTACTGTAGTTTTCAAATGGCTGTGCAAATAGTATATAGTGCTGTCTTGAGCATTTTCAGGAAGTGTCACCAAAATCTGACTTTTTTGCATAGGAAAAAATTTACAGAGTAAACTGTCATAATGAAAACATGACAAAGCCATTTGACTATCTTGTTCATAAACAATGGTGTCAGGACTTTTCATCTTGATGACACTGACACTTTCATTGACATGAATACTTGCTTTTGAGGAATGAGCTATCCATTTTGAGCAAGTGACACGCTTTTGCAGGTTATCAACTAGGTTTTGCAGTTTGTACTAATTGTTTTGAGAAATGCATTAACTGTTGTGCAAATGTAAATAGTGTTGTGAGAAATGCACCAAAGCGACTGAGAAAAACTGTAAATGCAAAATGACTGATATAGTTGTCATAAACTGTCAAGTATATTTTCTACACATTCCTGTTAGTCTATTTGTAAATTTGCCATGCATTGTGCAGGTGAATCTTGACTTTCACTAATAAGGGAATGTAGATTAACCAATAACAAACCAGTTTTCTGAAATTCCTCATACAGTGCTGTATGCAAAAGCGAGGGGTGATTCCTGTGTTTGCCTTTCTAATTTTGTATTTTCGCTTTTGTGCATCTGCCATGTACAAACATCTGACAGACATCTTTAAGATGTCAGTTTTACATACACTCTAAAACATAAACTTCTTACAGTAAAGACATCTAATAAAAGTCTATTTGACACCTGGTAGGAAACGTGCAGATGAGCGAACACTCTAAAAAATAAATCTTGCAGATGTAAATGTAGATGTGAAATAGACGTCTGAGTGATGTACGTGTACTATCAAGGATATTTCTTTTTCTTGTCTATCACAATGACTCTGTAATGTGTTTTTTTCTTTTTTTTGTCCTATCCAGTCTCTTTCAATCAATATCTCACATACAGTAATGTATACATTTGTACTTTTGAAATGGATATATGACACACATAAGAATTGCAGCCTTCTGCATTTCAATACAGTACCTGTCATGCAAACTATTGCTATAGTTTACATCAGGTAATGCTAATAGAGTACACTGTTTGATTGACAACATGACTAAGCATTTTGATTATCTTGTTTGTGAACTATGACACAAGGACTTTTCATTCTGATGGCACTGATATGTTCATTGACATGCATACTTACTTTTGATAGATGAACTAAAGATTTTGAATAAGTTACAGACTTTTGCAGGTAATCCATTGTGTTGTGCTGTTTGTACGAATTGTTTTGAGAAATGCACATACTTCTTTGCAAATGTTAAGGATGATTTGAGAAATGCACCAAAGCGACTGAGAAAAACTGTAATATCTTGGGAAGTTCATTCAAATCCATTACATTATATTATGGTGTGACTACAGATAAAGTGGAATCCGAATTGTTATGACCATATATCTAGTGCAACACTTTCTGACCACGTGTTAATGGCGTTCTTTTTATTTTATGATTTACAGGATAACATTCAGGCTGATTAGTTGATCAGTTAGTGTATTTGTATTCATTATATTTAATCATTATAGTGTATATTACAGTGCTAGTTTATACAAAGTGATACGCGGAGATGCAAAAATCTAAGTTTAAAAACGCTTTCAGGCTGCGCTTGTGAGTGGAGACGCGCGGCGCGCTGTAATTTGAGAGCGCGTAAAAGCGCGCTGGACTCAGATTACAGCATGACAATCTCTTCTAGTGCGCATACCCATACGAAGGATTCCAGATGTGGCCATCGTCCCTGTCAGGTCAGTCAGACCTTCGTAGTGGACAGAAGCAATCTATCATGTTACCTTTCGCCTTTGGTTTGTTTTTATTGCCGCTCTGCGGTGCGGTCTACAAGGGACCTTTGCTCCCTGAAATGTCCAACGGGACATTTCACCACTTTTTCGTCCCGGACGGTGATTACGAGGAGACTGAAGACCCGGAGAAATGTCAGATGCTCTTTAAATGGATTGACCGCACACCGTGTCCGCTAGAGGAAGACCAGGACTCGATCATTCGGGAGGATTTTATCATCATTAAACAGCAGATAGAAGACGCAGCGCGCGTTCTGGAAAGCCTCGGGAAGAGCATTTCTTTCGATCTGGACGGCGAGGACAGTTATGGGAAATACCTGAAGAGGGAGATTGTGCAAATCAATGAGGCATTTACAAACGTGGAGAAATCTCTTCTGGAGCTGGAGACGAAATTCAAGCAAAACCAGGACACCGAGCAAAGAGAGGAGAATGAATTCACCAATAACTTCATCAACCCCATGCATAATGTGAGGAACACTCTACAGGAAACTCTGGACATCTCGTCCGGACTCAAGGATAAACATGAGCTCATCTCTCTGATCATTCGGAGTCATGGATCCAGGTTAAGCCGGCTTAAAAATGACTACCTCAATGTTTAGACTCACAGACATTCTGGACAGACTACAGTCCAAGCTGGACTGGTATGTTAACCGTGTTAAACGTTGGATCTCACAAAGTGTGAAACTCGTTGGTGTTTTTCATTATGAATGTTCAATCTCAATAAATGAAGAGTTTTCAATAGCAGAGAACCAGGATTTTATTGAGCTGTTATGGTCCTTTCGGGAAAGAAAAAAAGTTATTGAGGCTTCATTATGCCTTCATAAGTCTATTGGTTTCTTGGTTTAAAGCACAAGTACAACAGATTCTATGAAACAATTTTTGGTTCAGTTTTTGAGCAAACTCAACTTTATATTTTTCAAGTAAATCACAAAAAATGTTTTTTTTTTTTTTTTTTTTTTTTTTTTTCTTATAGAAAATATTTGTTGATTAATTGCATTGTCCAATTTTTGTCTCCGGGCATGCATGCAAACAAGATTTTAAGAATGTGTATGCATTTTTTGATTGCACAGATGGTTGCATAAATAAATTGTTATAGCCACCAATGAAAGAAATTTACATTTCATTTAGAATAAAAAAAGGGGTAACCTAAAATGCACTTTCTGAAGTGTAAAAATCAGAAATATGATTTAATAAGATTTAGTTAAAACTTTATTTTAAATGTAAGAGCAGGTAGAAATAGCACCTTACACCACAACTGCGGTTGGTACTCTCAAAATGAATACCATACACAGATTTTTATTTTTGGAATGTCAAAATCTGCTATTCCTGTAATCTGTCTTCAGTAGTCTGTTCTTTTTCAGCTGTCTGTATACCACTGACATTGAGGTTTGAGGAAGTTGGAAGGGAGGTGGTTAAACAAGCTGGTTGAGATTTGGCATTTCCTGTGCCATTAGAACAGAGCGTCTCTTTCTCCTTCTGCCATGTGGAAGAATAATCAAACTCTGCAGCAATATACAAAGAAACACAATCTACCACTCCTGCTGCCAGCTCCATGAGGATGCTGGGATATTTTGCTGGTGAATGGTTTTAGGGTTTAACTGTAGACTGCCTGTTAACATAAGTCATTACTCATAACCAAAATTACGCTGAAGCATAAAACACATCCCAAACCACACATTCACAAGCTAAAAAATTGTACCAAAAACACTGTGCTGTTGCTACATGTTAATTTCTAACCAGAACAATGAAGTACTTATAGATGTTTTCTACCCACAGTCCCCTGGGCTGGAACTGTTTTCTTTTTCTTCCTCCCATTCAGAGTTTTATTCTTGCTGGAGGTTAAAGCTCAAGGAAAGAATGTCTTTACTAATGGTTTAGTGTTACCAGATCTGAGCCTGTTCAATAACATCTCATATGGATCCCGTTTCAGTGGTTTTGCTGCAAAAAGAGGAATAAACAAAAAAAAGCTAAGTAATCTAGATGTTTAAGTAAGATACTAAAAGAATCTGCCTTTATCTGCCAACCAGGATCTATTTGGGGTCTGATTGATGTATTGGTTTTGTTAAATTTCCAGTGAACATCCTTAGTGTTTAAAATAAAACAATATCAGATGCTCATCTCAGCTTTCATGTGTCAACTGCTATAAATTACATTGAAAGTGTTTGTTTGTGTCAAACTAGAAGAGAGAAATAAATACCAATCTGTTAGCTTTTAAAATGTGATTATTCTAAACAAGTAATCATGTACTTACGGATTCATTGGTTCATTGCATCATTTCCTTGGGTAATGTTTTTTAGGTCTTGTTTTCATTTGTTAGTCGTCATTTATTTTGAAAAGTTTTTTCTTTTCTATTGAAAGTTCTTGTCTTTTCTCGTCTCTGTTCACAGATCTATCCTCAGATGTAGCAGCTGCATTAGAAAATGTGTGCAGTCAGTGTACTGTCATTGTTGTTTAATCACACACAGCATGTTTAATGAAGTAGGCATGTGTGAAGTATGAATACACTTTGTAAATACTACAATACATCCATTATGTTGGCATTTTCATGTGACCTACAAATGTCAGCCAAGTAGCTGTTCCCTGCCATTTACAAATAGGACTACTCCTTTCCTGTGGCCTCATTAATACTGGCTGTTTGGATGTACTATTAATTTGTTATACTGCTTTTTGCCTGTGATAGAAGTTTGGTAAGAAACCACTCCCTATTCCCAATGGAGTGCACTGTATGGACTGTCTGCCATTTAATTTTACATATAGTCAGTCCACACTTTTGTACCGATTATGCACTCTGATTTATAGTATACACTCACTGTCCCATAATCTTGTGGTATCCCATCTGTTCTTTTCGTGTGCATGGAAGAAAGAGGTTCTTTCCCCACTGATCAAGTCACGGCTGCCCTGGTTTCTGACCACCTCTTGGCTGACCCCTGGTTTCCTGTCTCTGAGCGTGTTCACAGAGACTTCTCATGTCTCCAGTCATGTCAAAGTGGTAGGGCTGGATTGCCTACAAGTGAGCCCCATCCTCCAGTGCCAGTCATTTGTATGGAACAACACCAGGGTCACCGTTTCATGTAATGGAAGGCCTCATTTTCAGTGTTGGGGGTAATACATTACAAGTAATGCAAGGTAAGTAATCTGTTTACTTTTTCAAGTAATGCATTTATTTTTAATTTAAAAGAAAATGACTCTTCAAATAAGTAACACCACTTTGTTTTCCTGTGTATTGACTGACAGCTCTCCTGTCCCCATGTCACTTGCTCTTAAAATACTCCATCATTTTTGGTCATACAGATAAAAGCAATCTACCTGGTCTCAAGGCAAAAACGTCCCTGGGGGCACTTTTTCACGAGACGCAAAATTAGTACCAATAAGCACATTATCACTGTAGTTTCCAAAAAAAAAATTAACACTAGAGGCAGTAAAACTCTGACACCTTTTATTCCTTTTCACACAAAGTATGATTTACAGAGTTTTGATTAATAAAGCGTATTCGCACAATTACTTAAAGAATATTACATTATGACTTCAAAAAAATTTTAATATGCTGGAAGATTTGAAAACGGATGCTTTTGAATGTTAGCTTCACATATCCAGCTTCATATCTATGGGTTTTCATAGAGGGTAGGTTTGTTTGGTAGCTCATGCAGTACGGAGATGTATTTGAGAGGCGAAGAGCTCCAGTACAAATCCTGTGTAACTACAGTTTGACAAAACAGTTCAGATCTGCACACAAGGAAGATTCAAATGGCACGCTTGCATTAATAAATGCATTTTTATATCAGTTTTGAATTTGTAACACTATTGGATAGGTTTAGGGTTGGGTTTGGTGTAGGGCATATTTCCAACATGATAGAGCATTCACTTTTAGCGACAGTCCCCGGATATTTGAACTCTGAACCGCTGCAATACATACCTGAAGCAACGTAATAAAAACAGCAATACGTACCTGTATCAGCGTAATTAAAAACGTGCCAATGTTCACGTATTAAACCTGTGTTTTAGTGCCACTCAGTGGACATTTCTCTTTGAAACTGCCACGAAATGTGCAATACGGTACATAAAAACAGTGTTGCAGAAAAGTACCCAGAGGTACGTATTTTTATGAGACTGGGTTAAAAGTAATACATCTTTTGATTTCTACATTTATTTGTGTGCACTCACAATAAGAACAAAACGTTGCCCTTTTGTAAAATAATGAAAGCAAACAGGATGTGCTTTCTGCTGCCTCTGTCTCTGTGGACTTAAGCGCAAAACTTTGAAACTCAGTATATACTTGTCTTACAGGCATTAAAAATGGATATCTATAGAGAGTGAAATGTCTACTTTAAATGAACCAATTCAACAAATATTTTCAGATTATATAATCCATATGAAACATGTAGGTGCATCCACTACTGCGGAGATGAGGAGTCAGTGTCGCCGATGTCATCTCTTAAGATGAAAAAAAGCACTAGTTTATTAATAAATTATTAAAACGTTAATGCAGTCTCCTTGCTGTTTTTCCTGGAAACGTTCATAATTATTATATCTGCTGGAGCACTGTGGAAAGCTTTTTTTCTCAATTTTTTTGCACTTATTAGGCTATGCAGGCAATTATTTTGATTTCTATAGTTAATTAAAAGTGCGACTAATAATCGACTAATCTTTAAAATGAACTACTACTAGTCGACCAGAAAAATCCTAGTCCTAGAATTTACATTTCCCTCAGCCTATTTCCCTATTCATTTGTGAAAGGGCTTTTACACTTGCCAAAAATATATCTATTTTTTAATATTAAAAACAAACAAGCAAGCCCAGCCCAGATGAGAAAAAGTAAGACAAAAGTAAGTAATGCAGTTAGTTTTTTTTTTTTTTTTTTTTTTTTTTTTTTTTTTACTTTTAAAAGTAACTTTCCCCAACACTGCTCATTTTCAGTTCCCTTATAAGCTCGCCCCAGTCTAAAGCTGTAGACCCCATGTCCATCAACCGGAGCCTTGTTGGAGTCCTGTAGCCCACTCCAGCAACTTCAATATTCATCTTGTTCTGGATTGGTTTCCATGTGTGAGCTTTCCCATTTTTCACTGTCAGTCTCAGCTTCCTTCCCTGTCACTCTATGGACCTGATGCAGTCCTTGTCATTATTGTAATGGTCTAGGCTAGATGTGGGCAGATCTGGCCTTCTAAGACCTCTGTCCTACTGTAAGTTGAAGTTTAGCTCCAAACCTAATCAAGCAGACATGAAAAATTAATTAGAGTCATCAAGATTACTTGGCGGCAAGTACAGTGTGTTCGATTAGTGTTAAGAGTTCAACATTCCTCAAAGGCCAGAGTGGCCCACTCCTGGTCTAGCAAATACCAGTCTGATCCAGTTCACATTATCGATGTCACAGTCTTACCCACAGCCAGATAATTCCTGCACCATGTCACAGCTTCCCCAGGATATGTGTCATCAATCCCTGACCCACTGTCTGAGTATCCAGTTAATAACAGTCAGAAAGCATGGATTTCTGTCTCTTCTGCTCTCTTTCAGTGCAACAGTCTTTACCGAAGACATCTACATGAACAGATTCAAAGCCCAGGGGCTTCCCAGGTTGATTGTTCAAAGTCTAGGTCCTCCTCAAGTCTGTGGTCTCCACTTCACACTGCTACAACAGCTCCTACAGCACCATAAGCAAAGCACTTGCCCATCATGGTCCGTCTAAGATGACAAGCATCAACTAGATAAAAAAGTTTGTCAAGACAAACTTTAGTTGGCTTGAGAAAGCCGGACCAGAAAGTTTAAAATTTTTTAAAAAGTTTTAAGTTCGATGGTTTTCAGTTTGAAATAGTTTGGAGTTTAAAGTAGTAAAGGTTAAAGTTTGAATGCAGACTTTCAGTTAGATAGATAGATAATTAACATGTTAGTATGATTCTAACATTATTAACAAGTTACTAGCATGTTGCTATCATGTTTTAACATGATTAACAAGTTACTAGCATGTTGCTAGTCTGTTTCTAGCATGATTAGCAAGTTGCTAGCATGTTTCTAGCTTGATTAGCAAGTTCCTAGTATGTTGCTAGCATGTTCCTAGCATGATTAGCAGGTTGCTAGCATGTTTCTGGCATGATTAGCAAGTGTTAACATTTTGCTAGCATGTTTCTAGCATGATTAGCAAGTTACTAGCATGATTCTAGCATGATTAGCATGTTAATAGCATGTTGCTAGCATGATTAGCAAGCTATAAACATGTCACTAGCATGATTAGCATGTTACTAACACGATTAGCAAGTTACTAGCATGATTTAGTTGCTGGGCTTGGCTAGATAGATAAATAGATTAGAAATATTAGAATGGAAGTTTGAATTAATTTGAAATAGTACATAGAAGGGTCTTGATTTAGTCTCAAGGGATTCTGGGAGTTTAAGTTTGAGTTTTGTCAGTTGGAGTTTGAATAGTGTTGCTCATTTGAACATTCCGTCAATGTAAGTCTATGGGATTTTTATGATTTTTAATCTTTAATTTTATGAGAACTATAAGACGGCTCAGTTATAAAAGATACAGCACGTGAGGTCAGTCTGAAGAGCTGGACTGAGTGGTTCTAGCTTGAAAACTCTAGGAGGAGTAGTGTTGAGAAATTTGGCTAAGAAGAATAATAATAAGCTTAAGTAGCAGATCAGTAGTTTGGCTTTCTCAAGCCAACATTTTTAAGTCCAAATATCCACAAGTTTCCTACGCCCCATGAGGCCTTGCGTCAAAAGTGGGAGCGTCTTCCAGTTCACAGTAAACAAGCGGGACCTGACACTCATTCATTCAACAGCTGACAGGAGTGACGGGCAAATGAAGCCTCGTGAAGCACCGAGACTTTCCTCTGACTGGTTTGGGAAAAGATTCAAAGCTCCGAGAGTGTCGAAAACAGCGCGATCTGGTGGTTAGTAAAAATAAAGCAGCCAAAAGACTAAAGCTCCATCGGAAGATGCATTCACCACAATTTCCATAAATCGGTCCATGTTATATGCACAAATAAAAGCCTAACCATGTGTGTGTTTGTTTGTTGAATTTCTGACTCTGATAAATTAATTTACCCATTGAATAGTGCCATTAAATGTCAGTACGAATATCAATATGATGTAATATAAGAATAATGTACACATATATTAATTGCATATGGCATATATTTAATTTTCCTTAAATAATTTGTATTCTTCATATTACTTGTATGACTGGGTATTTAAACATGTAATTATTAAATGGGTCCCAATGAAAATGTACTCGCAAAGTCAGATCTGGGGGTCGAAAATGTACACGCAAAGTAAATCGCGCACATGACTGCACAGAAAGTGAGGCTTCTACGAAAGGGATTTCTACGTTAACAAGCCTCGAATTGGGGCTTCATCTGTCATGCCCTTTAACACAAGTTCTGAAGTCTCGGTTCAAATGTCATTTCACTAGTTGACAGTCATTCAAGATTTAGCAATCCAAACTTGCTAATAACACAAATTCGAAAAGCATATGTTGTCCATAAGAACGTAATGACATCTCTCATAAAGATGTGCATCTTTACAAAGTACATAATGGTCTAAAAAACACGTAGCCTCTTCGCTAATTAGCACACAAAATACCACTGGTATACTACGTCTGCCACCTCGCCGGAAGTTGTACCCACGTTCGTTTTTACAGTAGCGCCCCCCAGAAACTTGTGGATAAAATTCAAAATACAGTAGCAACAATACCTCAGATTCAGAAATGAGCAACCAGTAGACAAATTGCGGTAACACTTTCTATGAAGCCCCTATTTATAATACATTATAATGGTATTTCTAAGGAATTACAATGAATGCATAATGCATTATAAAAAACCTTCATGAATAATCAACAACAATTATAATATATTATAATACCTGAGTATTTGAGGTTCTAACTTTTAAGATTATGAGTATTTATGACACACAATGGACAGTATATAAAATCTACTTTATTTATAATGGACTATATCATATTACATTTATTTTTTACATTATATTACGCTTTATTTTGATGGTCCCCCTAATCTATTGACAATAAGCAATTTTCCAACTACATGTCACTACACTCCTTAGAGCAGTGGTTCCCAACCACGTTCCTGGAGGCTCCCCAACACTGCATGTTTCTTTAATCAAACACACCTGATTCAGATAATCGGCTCATTAGTAGAGACTCCAAGACCTGAAATGGGTGTGTCAGACAAAGGAGAGATGCAAAATGTGCAGTGTTGGGGGGGCCTCCAGGAACATGGTTGGGAACCACTGCCTTAGAGTATTAGTAGACTTAGGTTCAGGTTAGGCTAGTTTGTCTTTTGGGGAACCATTAAAATACAGTGTTCATACTCTTCATACTCTTAAAAGCTATAGCCACAAATAAGTAAAAATTATAATACATTAAAACTGTTCTTATGAATACTCATGAGATGATACAACATACTATAAGGTTTTTTTTATAATGCATTATGCATTCATTATGATGCCTTAAGAATACCCTTATAATGTATTATAAATACAGGCTTCATAGAAAGTGTTACCCAAATTGCTTTCCCATAAGGTCACAAATGCTGAGTCATCAGATTAAAGAAGATGTGCAAGACTGAGTTGGTTGGAAAATACATAGTTTAAAGAAAATATCTACATGATGGATGAAGTATGTCTGTGAAGCTATTTATATGACACATTAATACCAACAGAACGTTCAAGTTGAAAAGTTGTTTATTGTATTCACACATGCTTTTTTAAATTCAAATGCAGCCCAGGTGTTTCTGGTTTGACTCGTTATTTTTATATAAATACCCTCATAAAAAATTTCCTTTGTCTGCTGTCGAACACTGAATGTTTCCTATAACAAATTTAGTACGTTCACGAAAGGTTTTGCCAAAGTTTGTTCATGTCAGGTTTTCAGTAAAGCCATAGTTTGGGTTTTTGATAGTGTTGTTTGTGTTTCTAACTTTCTCACTCAGTAAGTCCACACTTGAACTGCAATTTATCACTTGTCAGGAGCTCCAGCTACACCCTTTTGTTTTAAATGATCTCACTTATTTTGTGCATGTAATAATTAATATTGTTTGTATACATTTGGCTGTACTTGAAAATGAGCTCACAAATGGCGAAACATCTTAAAAATATCTAGTTGATGTGGTTCTCGATATTTTAAATGCTCACAAGTCATGCTTTACTATAAATCTAATGATGTCAGCAGGTTTTTGTGAGGGGTTAGCTTTAGCATATAACTATCATTAGCTCCTAAGGCTCGAGTGTGAGAGCGTCTTCTGGAATCTGCCCTCGGTAAACAAACAGCAGCTGGTGCTCATCATAGCGCCCCCGCACCTACTACTACTACACACACACACACACACACACACACACAGTGCTTACACACATTGTGTTAACACAGAACTGCTTTCTAGCTAAACTGTAAAGTGTGTCTCTTTCTTTCATAATCTTCATCAATCATTATCATTTAAACAACACATCTGCGTAGTGTTTAGTGCTGAATGCTAAAGTTATTCTGATATCTTCAGAGTGTTTTGATAGGGATTAAACACTTTTTTGAACATCAGTTTCTGCTGGAGAGAAATGTCAGAATATAAAGCACCAGAGTAGAAACTATAAGGGGTTCATACCGAGATCTTGCTGACTGTGGTAAATCTGAGCCCAGTTTGAGACACTGTGGAGATTTCTTCTGATTACTGGTTGTTGTTCTCCGCAAAAGTCTCTCAGAAATGATTATGATTTTAAAGAAATCTCATTTGTGATATTCCTTTCCCATGAGGACCTTGTATATAATTGGAGGGCTGAAAACCAGAGAGCGGTCTGAAGTTTGGCATGCTGAGAGAGATTTGATCCTGACCGCCTTCTTCCTTTGTGCGTCTCACCTCAGAGTCCCTTTTCCCCCAGTGGGACCCCAGTCCAAACACAAGCCTTCCCCATCCGGCCCTGCCTGATCCAGCTGCTCCAAACCACAACTGCTATAGCTTCATTATCCAGGTTACGGATAATGAAACTTTTTCGTGTGAAGTTAAATGCATAAGTGCCATTTTATGAGCAGCACTGCTCACTGGAGAAAGTTTCTTAATGTGTGAAATCCTGTTACGCATGTTTATATATATGCTAACTGCATGTAATGCAAACTTAAACTGAGTTGAACTGCAATTAACATACAGTTAGGTTTCTGGAAACCACCCATATCAGCTTAGTGTAATGGCAGTGACTTTTGCATTGGCAAACACCGCTCACATTTTCTTCACAAAATGTTTAGTCTAGACGAGTGGAAAAACAGAACAAATCAGAATCAGGAGGCAATGAATAAACAAACACTTCAATGAGATTTCACTCATGCTTTCAGTTTTATTCCGTTTTGAGTATCAGTACACTCTTTTTGGGATCCAAAATGATCTTAACTTTGGAAAACGTAATCCTGAGTTATTTTGTTCTATGTTTAAAACACAACACCATATTTCACACATTATCCTGGATCAGAAATTAATCAAGTCAAGTCAAGAAAATTATGTGTTTTGAGTTAAACATTTCAGGCGTTTTCTCCATATAATGGACTGCTTTTGAACTTCCAAGTTTGAACTTCCAAAATGCAGTTTAAATGCGGCTTCAAACGATCCCAAATGTGGTTGTAAACGATCCCAGCCGAGGAAGAAGGATCTTATCTAATGAAACATCGTTATTTTCATAAAAAAAAACTGAATTTAAATACTTCTTAATCTCAAACACTCATCTTGTCTCTCTCTCTCCCTGAACTCTGTATTCTGACTCAAGAAAAAACTCAGATCGTATTTTCTCCCTCAACTTCAAAAATCATTTCAGAATCATCCTACATCGCTGCAGAAGTACTGACACAGTCTTTGCAAAGTGAACATGCAAAGAAGATCAAACACCCTTAACAAAAAAGTAGGGCTGTCAAACGATTAATCGCAATTAATTGCATACAAAATAAAAGTTTGACTTAACCTAATATACGTGTGTGTACTGTGTGTAATTATTATGTATATATAAATACAAACACATTCATGTATACATTTTTGAAATATTTACAATTATATGTATTTATAATGATTTTTATATAATTTATATTATATATATATATATATATATATATATATATATATATATAAATAAAAATATTTTGTACATAATATATTTCTCTTAAATATATACACTAATTTATGTGTATTTATATATACATAATAATTACACAAAGTGCACACACATATATTAGGCAATATTGAATATTGAATGCGATTAATCACGATTAATCGTTTGACAGCCCTACAAAAAAGGTAAAGCAGTGATACAGGACAGTGTTGAAGTTGACGGAGAACATGAGATGGGAGTTTTTCGACATACACTAACTGTCATGAACCAGAAAAAAAAAAAAAAAACAGTTCAGGGAGAGCAAGAGCAAGCGTTTGACATTAAAAAGTATATAAATTGTATTTTTTTTTTTTTTAAATAAAAATAATTGATCTTTTTGCCAGATCTTCCTCGGCTGGGTTTGTTTACAACTGCATTTGGGATCATTTGAAGCCGCATTTAAACTACATTTTGGAAGTTCAAACTCAGGACACCACTGAAGTCCACTATATGAAGAAAAATCCTGAAATGTTTTCCTCAAAAAACATAATTTCTGTACAACTGAAGAAAGAAAGACATGAACATCTTGGATGACAAGGGAGTGAGTACATTATCTATAAATTTTTGTTCTGGAAGTGAAATAATCCTTTAATAACAGTGACTGGACAAACACAGCACACAGCAACCACACAAACTGTTTTAATAACTAATAACAAAGCACACAAATGTTAAATAAGGTAAGCTAAGCTAGTTTTGGTAAAAGTGCTGCAAAAATCACATGAAAATGAGCACAGAATAAAACGTTTCTCAAATATTGTTTAATTTAATATCATGTGGGTCACAGTCAATAACCTTTTACTCATTTTTTGTTGAAAAAGACAACATAAAGGTATTTCATACCCTATTTATGGAAAGCTCCAGGAATCTTCTGAGCTAAGAGTTTCTCAAATTCGTACCAAGCTAGATTGTCAGACATCTGTGCAAACAGACAGATGTGGATTTTCTCTTGTTTGTGTTTCAGATTCTAGCATACGCAGAAAACGAGACGCTGCGTTAGCAAAGCGTGTTTGTGTTTTACTGAAGCAGATATTCACATCCTGACCTGAAAAAACACTTGAGCTTTCGCAGCCATTACTCTGTCCCTGAGACTCAAGTGAAATGTCCTAAATTGTCCCTATTTTCCTAAATAATATGGTAGTCTATTGATGTCTCTGACACAAATATGGATAGGAAAAGTTGATTTGGAAAATCTGAATGTTTACCACAGTAAAAGCACAGATCTACCCTACCTAGACGTGAACAGTGACTCATAGATGCGAGCAAGACACAGTCCTGACAGATGCTTTTCTCAGACTACATTTTCCACAGTTTAGTCACAGACCACTAGAACAAAAGATATTTTTGTGAATTGCCTCATATGAGGCATTTAAAATAGCTCTTAAATTTATTTACTATATGCGAAAGTAAAATAAACACTTTCATTATTATATTAAAATAAATACTGAGTTTCAAAAGCCCTGAATGACATAATCCAAGATTCAAAATTAAATCTAGGCTTGTAAAAAAAAAAAAAAGTTAGGGAAAAAAGGGTAACACTTTACAATATGGGTGCACTAATATGCATTAAATAATGCTTAACTAATACAGAGATAACCATGAGTTAATATATAACATATTATATTAACTAATTATTAAATTAGTGAATTTCATATGTTAATTACCACAGTGGCCAAAGCTATGTACTTAAACTTTCAGTTGTCTGTTTTAATCAATTATTAGCTAGTGAAATTATAAAGTGTTATTATGTTATGACTTTACTTGTTGAGGCACAGGACTATTAACTAATTGTTAAGTAATACATAATTGTAGTTATGGATTTTGAATTAGTTAACAAGCAAAGTCTTAACATAATGACACATTATCATTTCAATACACTAATCATTAGCTAATGATTCATTAAAGCAGACAAGCTGAAATGCATGGCTTCAACCTATTGTGGTGAACCCATGAATTTACTTAACTTCATCTATTAATCATATAGAATGTTTATTTGTTGCTCATGCAGTAATCATTAATAATGGTTTAGGTCTTCATGAGTTACGGGTATATATTTGTACTAATGTATTATGTACAGAGCAGCAATAATGTGCCTTTGACAGGCTAATCATAAAATCATTCAATAAGATATTTGTGAAAATGAACAGGTTTACTTTGCTAAACCACTGCAGATTGAACATATTTGTTGTCAAACAATAGTCTTTGAATGAACTGTTTTTATTTTAGTTTGAATCCAAGGAATGCTTAGCTTGGATAAAGCAAATCTCTGCCCGAAGTCATGGTGGATGTGGTTTGGAGGAGTAAAGATCTCAGGAACCCAAAATAAAGTTCATGACTTCTTTCACCACAGGCATTGAAATAGATTTACATTAAATCCTAAACATTAGAAATACTTGCAGGAACCCCTGAAAGGTTAATGTTTTTGAAAAAACAATCTATGATTATTGTAAAAGTTCCTTTTACATACAGAAACAAAGTTTCTGAAACAAAAAGGCAGCAGCTATTTGCACTAACACTAAGTGATAGCATATTTTCTTAGCAAAATATGCTGTTTACACTAAGTTCAAATAGCAATGGATTCTATTTACACTATGTTAAAACAGTAGGATTCCACTTCCAGAACAACATTTTACAAATAATTGTCATCCAAGATGTTCATGTCTTTCTGTCTTCAGTCATAAAGAAATTATGGTTTTTGAGGAAAACATTTCAGGATTTTTCTTCATATAATTTTTTTCGAAAAATAAAAATTTGTATACTTTTTAAGCACAAAAGCTCTCGGATGCGCGTCCACGGGTCGTTCTTGAACGATTCGTTCATTTTGAACGAAACTTTAATGTGACTCGCAAAGAACGAGTCATCTCGGGGAGTGATTCGTTCAGTCGCCCATGCGCAACATCCTATTAGGTTCTGTACTGGAATTAGTTCACCTGTTTTTTCGGGTCATTCGTTCATCTTATGGGGCTGTCACATGATGCTGATTTTGCTAAAATTAACAAAAAGATTCGTTCATTTTGCTGAACGAGACTCAAAGATCCGAGTCTGTAAAATGACCCATCTCTACTACGAATCATGTCTAAGTTCATCATCTGTGTACTCTGGTAAAAATGGTAGAGTATAGCAAAAAAACCCATCTTATTTTGTCGTACAACTTAAGAATCATCCGACACATTGTACCTTTTTGTTTGTGAACAGCGTTTGACTTACTTGCACTTTCTTAGTCTTTGCACGTTCGCTTTGTAAACACTGGGTCTGTACTTCTGCCTACGTTCGGCCTGACCTTTCGACCTGATTCAATAGTACGTAGCGTTGTGAACATGCATGCCAGATTCTGTGCTACACAAGCTTTTGTGCTTAAAAAGTATACACATTTTATTTTCAGAAAAAAAAAAAAGACCGATCGTTACGTTAGATAAGACTCTTCTTCCTCAGCTGGGATTGTTTAGAGGCCTTTGAAGCTGCATTTAAACTACATTTTGGAAGTTCAAAATCGGGGGCACAATTGAAGTCTATTATATGAAGAAAAATTCTGAAATGTTTTCCTCAAAAAACAAAATTTCTTTACGACTGAATACAGAAAGACACATGATGAACAAATTGGATGACAAGGGGGTGAGTACATTATTTGTGAATTGTTGTTCTGAAAGTGGACTTCTCCTTTAATGCAAATAGTGGCAGGTATCTGCACCTCACTACTGCAGTACATTATAAAACAGTAGGCTATACAATAATAATGTAGTGAGTGTAAATTATTATTTTTATTCCAATTGTGGTCACACTTTATTTTGAAGTCCAATTCTCACTATTAATAAACCATTAACTATGACTCGTAATTTGCTGCTTATTAGTAGTTAGTAAGGTAGTTTAGGTATTGGGTAGGATTAGGGATGTAGAATATGGTCATGCAGAATAAATGCTTTATAAGTACTAATAAATAGCCAATATGTTATTAATAGGCATGCAAATAAGCAACTAGTTAATAGTAAGAATTTGTCCCTATACTGAAGTGTTACCAACATTATTAAAGGGATGCTGCCTTATTGGGACAATAAAGCTCACCTACCCTAACCCTACCCGATACTTTATTCGCAACTTTTCAATTATTTCCTTCATTTTTATTTAAAATAAAGAGAAATGTGAATAATGAGTATATGAGATGTGAAAAGGGAGAAGACTGAGCTCTGCAAAAGGCGGAATTGAACTCGGGTCGATCGCGCCAAAATACACATGCACCTTACCATACACACCATAGAAACTGTTATTAAAAAAGCATTGTAATTTTGTCTAGCCCAATCACACATTGGTGGGAGGAGTTAGTATAAATAGCCTCTGCCAACAAGGCGGGCTATTTGCACTTGTGTAAACAGACACTCCGAAAAAGAAAACTAAAAACTGTAAGTTAACTATAAGTTACTGTACATTATGCGAAGAAAAATACTATAATTAAAAGACAATACATTCAGTCTTATTGTTAAAAAATAAGTATAAATTATGAATTACCATAAAAATTCTGTTGAAAATGTATATTGTATTTATTAACTTACAGTAAAATACTGTTAAAATAATCACCAAACAGATTTCTGTAGGTTAAGTAGGTTCATATATTAACATTAAAGGGATAGTTAAAAATAAAAATAAAATTTGGTCATTAATTACTCACCCTCATGTCATTTACGGTTAAACGACTGATGTCACATGGACAATTTTACCGATGTCCTTACTATGATTCCGTCCCTTGAACGTGGTAGGACCATTGCTGTCTATGGAGGGCCAGAAAGCTCTCGGATTCCATCTAAAATATCTTAATTTGCGTTCCGAAGATGAACAAACGACTTACGGGGTTGGAATGACATGAGAATGACAGAATTTTCATTTTTGAGTGAACTATCCCATTTTTGGGAGATATGACCTGTAAAAAATTACATTTTTTTATAGAATGTTTTTTGTGGTCATCTTGAATATTTTCACCTGGTTTAAGAACATCTAAAAGTCTAAAGGCTGCATAAAATTACAACCACAGGCAAAAATAACTCAGATTCCATTTGTGGTCTCGTTAAATTGTTTTTTGGTGTTTTATGAGTCCAGCCAGAAATCTGCTGGAATCAAAATATCCACCCACACAACGCTCAGACCTCCCTGCCATTACGAAGTGAAAAATGTTTCATAAATTCAGAAACAAAAAAGCAAATCACAAATGATGAATCAGGATCGTTTTATTAGAGAAAAAAAAAGTTCATAAATCATATCATAATTTCAAAACAAACCATGTCCTCTTTAATTTCTCATAAGACTGCAATTCAAGACTCTTCGATAATGAAGTTGTGCACGAAGAGGTTCATTTTCACATATTGCCTTCAAATTCACTTTGCTTGTGCTGTTTCACATTTTCAGTTTTATTGTAAAAAAAAATGTAAAAAAGAAAGAAAACATATATGGGAAGACACTGAAGAAAATGGTGTTTATTTAGTTATGCCTGGATCAGTTTTTTTCTCTTTCCTACGTAGCAGGCAAAGCCAAAACACAGAACAGTTTATTGAACGAAAAGATTAATCTGTCATTCTCTGAGACATTTCTATTTTTAAATATCCATTGAGAGACATAAACAGGAGAAAGGAGGAGAGAAACAGACAGGGAAAAGCAAAAGACGGTCAGTCATTAAGACAGATAGGATATGGACATAATGACAGGCAAAGACAGAAAGAGCACCATAAGAGACGCAAATCTTCAGTAAAATATCAGCTATGAACCAGAGAAGATGCCTGTTTGTCTGTCTGTCTGCACTTTGTCAAATCAGCATTTTTGTTTTGTTTTCCAGTAAAATCATCAAAGTTTACCCTATATTTAGTGTACATTTTTAAGAGAATAGGGGACACCAGAGCTAGTTCTCACACAGGTAAGAGCTATTCATTGTGAAAAAGAAGTACACTTTTTAAAAAGAGTACTTATTTATGAGGATAATATACTTCAAAAGATCCTTAATGTAACCTGTTATTTAGAATTGAATGAAAATGTATTATAGTTTAAATTTATACTGAATGCAGTAAGTCTGACCCATTTAAGTAGGTCTTAAGTATATCTTTTTGTGAGTTTGTCAAGACAAACTTTAAGTTGGCTTGAGAAAGCCGGACCAGAAAGTTTGAAAAGTTTAAAAAGTCTGAAAAGTTTGAAAAGTTTAAAAAGTTTGAAAAGTTTGAAAAGTTAAGAAGTTTGAAAAGTTTAAATAGTTTAAGAAGTTTTAAGTTTGGATGGTTTTCAGTCTGATATATTTAGAAGTTTTAAAGTTTGAATGTAGTCTGTCAGATAAATAGATAGATAGTATTGGTCAGATTGTCAATCGACGGAAAGATAGATAGAGGATTCTATCACTAGCATGTTTCTAACATGATTAGCATGTCGCTAAAGATGTTTCTAACATGATTAGCATGTTGCTAGATGTTTCTAACATGATTAGCAATGTTGCTAGCATGTTTCTAAGACATGACAAGAAGATGTTTCTAACATGTTGCTAAGATGTTTCTAACATGATGAAGCATGTCGCTAAGATGTTTCTAACATGATTAGCATAGATGTTTCTAACATGATTAGATGTCGCTAGCAAGATGTTTCATGTAACATGATTAAGATGTGCTAAGATGTTTCTAACATGATTAGCAAGATGTTGCTAAGATGTTTCTAACATGATTAGAAGATGTCGCTAAGATGTTTCTAGCATGATTAGCATGTCACCAAGATGTTTCTACATGATTAAGATGTCGCTCAAAGATGTTTCTAACATGATAAGATGTTGCAAGATGTTTCTAACATGATTAAGATGATTGCTAGCATGTTTCTAAGATGATTAACAAAATGATGTGCTAAGATGTTTCTAACATGATGATGATGACAAGATAAAGATGCTAACATGTTTCTAACATGATTAACAAGATGTCGCTAAGATGTTTCTAAGATGATTAAGATGTCGCTAAAGATGTTTCTAAGATGATGCAAGATGTTTAAAGCATGAAAGATGTTTCTAAGATGTTTCTAGCATGAAGATGTCGATAAAGATGTTTCTAACATGATTAAGATGTCGCAAGATGTTTCTAAGATGATTAAGATGTCGCTAAGATGTTTCTAAGATAAGATGTCGCTAAGATGAAGATTGCTAAAGATGTTTCTAACATGATTGATGCATGATGTAGCAAGATGTTTCTAAGATGATTAAGATGTCGCTAACAAAGATGTTTCTAAGATGATTAGCATGAAGATGTCGCTAAGATGTTTCATGAAGATGATAAGAAGATGTTGCTAATGATGTAAGATCTAAGATGTTTTAAGATGTTGCTAAGATGTTTCTAACATGATGATTCAAGATGTTGCTAAGATGTTTCTAACATGATAAGATGTCGCTAAAGATGTTTCTAACATGATTAAGATGTCACCAAGAAGATGTTTCTAAGATGATTAAAGAAAGATGCTAAAGATGTTTCTAACATGATTAAGATGCTAAGATGTTTCTAACATGATAAGATGTCTAAGATGTTTAACAAGATGTAGCATAACATGTCAAAGATGTTTCTAACATGATTAAGATGTCGCTAAGATGTTTCTAACATGATGATGTTAAGCATGTTTCTAGCATGATGATTTCTAAGATGTTTCTAACATGATGATTGCTAAGAAGATAACATGATTAAGATGTCACTAAGATGTTTCTAAGATGTTTTAAGATGACTAAGATGTTTCTAACATGATAAGATGCATGTTCTAAAGATGATGATTCTAAGATGTTTCTAGATTAAGATGTTGCTAAAGATGATAACATGATGTCGCTAAAGATGTTTCTAAGATGATTTAAGATGTTGCTAAAGATGTTTCTAAGATGATTGAAGATGTCGCAAGATGTTTCTAAGATGATTAAGATGTCGCTAGAAGATGTTTCTAAGATTAAGATGATGTTGCTGAAGAAGATGTTTCTAACATGATTAAGATGTTGCTAAGATGTTTAGATGATGATTAAGATGTGTTTCTAAGAAGATGTTTCTAACATGATAGCAATGATGTTGCTAAGATGTTTCTAACATGATTGAAGATGTCGCTAAGATGTTTCTAACATGTTTCTAACATGATTCTAAAGCAATGTTGCTAAGATGTTTCTAAGATGATTAAGATGTCTAACATGACAAGATGTTTCTAAAGATGATTTAAGATGTCGCTAAAGATGTTTCTAACATGATTAAGATGAAGATGTTTCTAACATGATTAAAGATGATGCTAAAGATGTTTCTAACATGATCAAGATGTCGCTAAAGATGTTTCTAACATGATAAGATAAAGCATGTCGCTAAGATGTTTCTAAAGATGATTAAAGATGTCGCTAAAGATGTTTCTAACATGATTAAGATGTCGCAAGATGTTTCTAACATGATTAAGATGTGCTAAAGATGTTTCATAACATGATAAAGATGTGATAAAGATGTTGAAGATATGATGATTAGCATGTCGCTAAAGATGTTTTAAGATGATTAGAAGATGTGACTAAGATGTTTCTAACATGATTAAGATGTCGCTAAAAGATTTTTCATGAAGATGTCGCTAAGATGTAAAGCTAAGATGTTTCTAAGATGATTAGCATGATTAAGATGTCGCAAGATGTTTCTAACATGATTAAGATGTCGCTAAAGATGTTTCTAACATGATTAAGATGTCAAGAAAGATGTTTCTAAGATGATTAAGAGAAAAGATGTTTCTAAAGATGTTTAAGATGTAAGATGTTTCTAAGATGATTAAGATTCTGCTAAGACATGATTGAATGTCGCTAAAGATGTTTCTAACATGATTAAGATGTCGCTAAAGATGTTTCTAAGATGATTAAGATGTCGCTAAGATGTTTCTAAGATGATTAAGATGTCGCTAAGATGTTTCTAACATGATTAGAAGATGTTGCAAGATGTTTCTAACATGATTAAGATGTCGCTAGATGTAAGATGATTAGCATGTCGCTAAGATGTTTCTAACATGATTAAGATGATGATGTTTCTAACATGATGAAAGATGTTGCTAAGATGTTTCTAACATGATTAAGATGTTTAACATGTTTTTAAGATGATAAGATGTTCTAAGATGATTAAGATGTCACAAGATGTTTCTAACATGATAGAAGATGTCGCTAAGATGTTTCTAACATGATTAAGATGTCGCTAAAGATGTTTCTAACATGATTAAGATGTCGCTAAAGATGTTTCTAACATGATTAAGATGTCGCTAAAGATGTTTCTAACATGATTAAGAAGAGATGTCTAACATGAAGATGTTTCTAAGATGATTAATGATGTCGCTAAGATGTTTTTTAAGATGATTAAGATGTCGCTAAGATGTTTCTAACATGATTAAGATGTCGCTAGAAGATGTTATAGATAGATAGATAGATAGATAGATAGATAGAAGATGATAGATAGATAGATAGATAGATAGATAGATAGATGATAGATAGATAGAAGAGATAGATAGATAGATAGATAGATAAGATGAGATAGATAGATAGAGATAGATAGATAGATAGATAGATAGATAGATAGATAGATAGATAGATAGATAGATAGATAGATAGATAGATAGATAGATAGATAGATAGATAGATAGATAGATAGATAGATAGATAGATAGATAGATAGATAGATAGATAGATAGATAGATAGATAGATAGATAGAGATAGATAGATAGATAGATAGATAGATAGATAGATAGATAGATAGATAGATAGATAGTTAGAGATAGATAGATAGATAGATAGATAGATAGATAGATAGATAGATAGATAGATAGAGAGATAGATAGATAGATAGATAGATAGATAGATAGATAGATAGATAGATAGATAGATAGATAGATAGATAGATAGATAGATAGATAGATAGATAGATAGATAGATAGATAGATAGATAGATAGATAGATAGATAGATAGATAGATAGATAGATAGATAGATAGATAGATAGATAGATAGATAGATAGATAGATAGATAGATAGATAGATAGATAGATAGATAGATAGAGATAGATAGATAGATAGATAGATAGATAGATAGATAGATAGATAGATAGATAGATAGATAGATAGATAGATAGATAGATAGATAGATAGATAGATAGATAGATAGATAGATAGATAGATAGATAGATAGATAGATAGATAGAAGATAGATAGATAGATAGATAGATAGATAGATAGATAGATTAGTTATTAGTTAGAAAGAACATAGATATCTTAAAGATTAATTGAGTATCAATGGCTTCTAGCAGTTTACATTAAACATAGTTCAAACAGACATGGACTTTTGGTCAATGAAAGTCTATGGGACTTTTTATGATTTTTAATATTAATTTTTAAGAAAACCGTAACTCAAACCAGTCTGAAAAGATATAGCACACTAAGTCAGAACAGTATGAAGATCTGACCCGAGTTTGGAGTATGTAGCTTGAACGGTCTAGGAGGAGTAGGTGTCCAAAAAATTTGCGTTAAGAAAAAAATAAGAAGAAGAATATAATGGGAAGACACTCACCCCCTTGCCATCCAAGATGTTCATGTCTTTCTGTCTTCAGTTGTAAAGAAATTATGGTTTTTGAGGAAAACATTTTCAGTTTTATTGTAAAAAAAAAAAAAAAATAAAAAACAAAGAAAACATATATGGGAAGACACTGAAGAGAATGGTGTTTATTTAGTTGTGCCTGGAGCAGCAGGCAAAGCCAAAACACAGAACAGTTTATTGAACGAAAAGATTAATCTGTCATTCTCTGAGACATTTCCATTTTTAAATCCATTGAGAGACATAAACAGGAGAAAGGAGGAGAGAAACAGAAAACATTTCAGGATTTTTCTCCACATAATGGACTTCATTTGTGCCCCGATTTTGAACTTCCAAAGTGTAGTTTAAATGCAGCTTCAAAGGGCTCTAAATGATCCCAGCCAAGGTCTTATCTAGCAAAACGATTGGTCATTTTTTTCAAAAAATAAAAATGTGTATACTTTTTAAGCACGAAAGCTCATGTAGCACTAGCTCTGGGATGCGCGTCCACAATGCTACATACTACAGAATCACGTCGAAAGGTCACACAGAACCTAGGTCCAGTCTACTAAGAAAGTGCAAGTAAGTCAAATGCTGTTTACAAACAAAAAGGTACAACGATGTCGGATGATTCTGAAGTTGTAGGAGAAAATGAGATGTAGTTTTCACAGATGATGAACTGATGAATGATGAACACAGATGTGATTTCATAGTATGTAGCATCGTAGACGCGCATCCTAGAGCAAGTGCTACACAACCTTTTGTGCTTAAAAAGTATACAAATTTTAATTTTTAAAAAAAAATGACAGATCGTTTCACTAGATAAAATCCTTCTTCCTCGACTGGGACCATTTAGAGCCCTTTGAAGCTGCATTTAAACTACATTTTTAAAGTTCAAAATCGGGGCACAATTGGAGAGAAATCCTGAAATGTTTTCCTCAAAAAACATAATTTCTTTCCGACTGAAGACAGAAAAACATGAACATCTTGGATGACAAAGGAGTGAGTAGATTATTTGTAAATTGTTGTTCTGGAAGTGGACTTCTCCTTTAACTTTAAATATCATATAACGTAATGTAAATAACACACTACATTTAAAATTATAATCAAGTACTTCACACGTTTTATTATGTTAATCAACACAATAAGTGTACTTCTTTAAAGCATGACAAAAGATTGTTAAAACATACCTTTAATTTGAAGCATAGTGCACGTTTTAGTACTTAAGTGGCAGATGTTTAACATACTTAAGTGGCCTTTTATTTAATTAATGTTATGTTGCCTGCTATTACAATTTTCAAAAATATACTTCGAAGATTTGAAGTACACTACAAGTGCACTTTGTTTTTCTGGAAAATAAGACAGTCATGCTGATTGATGTTTTTTGCAGTGCATGTTTTCCTTCAGCTGCAGTGTGTTTAGCTTAGCTGCACTCACTCTGGATCATGATTTATTTTCCCCGTCTATTATAGCAGTGTATCTGCACAATGTCTGCAGTGTGTGACTGTTTATTTGCCATTTCTCTCTGACATGTAAAGACCCTTGTCTATATCAGCATGACGTGTCTGTGCTAGCGGATCTATGCGTATGGTGGGAGTGTGCGAGCGTCACACCATGCCGTTCTCCTGCCGCGGTTTGTGTGCGCTGCTGCTGATCTGGGGACTATGCAGAGAGGGCGCCAGAGTGCACAGAAAGCCAGCCAGCAGCGTCAAACCCAGACCGCCCCACGCGCTAAACATGGACCAGCCGTACCCGTGACTGATGTCCTCTGGCAGCCCGTACAGGTAGCGCGGGTACCGCGAGAGCTCGAAGTTAATGCCAGCCACACATGTGCACAAGGAAATGATGCAGCAGGTGCCTGTGAAGGACAATCACAAACATCACAATTAGACCACAAGAAAAGATTCTGAAAGAAGAACATAGAAGGTCAATATAAGTATATGCCATTGTGTGATGCACACTATGCACAGTATTACATTTCTAGCAGGAGTAGTACACCAGACTATTGCAAACTGTTCTAAAGTAATATGAAATTCAAAAATAAGCAATATGCAATTCCAAATATTTTGTTTTCTTCTCTTAGTAATCAGCTGCCATCTAGTGGCTGTTTGTCCTGAGTGCGTCTAACCTCCCATCAGGAAGAGCAGTCCAGCCACATACTGCATCAGCTCATTGTGTTTCCAGCAGCCCAGCACACCAACGATCCAGCCAAACAGAATGATGGACACAGCCATACCGATAAAACCTGCCGTCATGCGCTGCAAATCTGCAGGAGAAAACGCAAAGCTTCAGGATCCCTTAATAGAAAAAAATAAGTGTGCTTAATTGTATTGAACGTGCACATAGTGTATTTAAAATCTTAAAAGTATGTTATTTAAAAACTGTACTTGCAGATAATATAAAAGAAATAACAGTCTGTTTCTTAAAACACTTAAGTAGACTTTTAAAAAGTGCACTTTGTACTAAAGTCACATTTTTAGTTTAAAAGTACATTTAAAATCTTTTAATAATCTTTTTTGTGCTTTAGAAAAGTACACTTGTTTTGATACTAACATACTAAAGCACATGTAAAGCATGTAGCATGTAACCTGATTTAACCTTAGTATATCACTTAAACTGCAACTTTATTGTTACAAATGCATGAGTACAAATATATTTAAATACATACCATATTTTAAAAATATTTTAATAGTATATTTTTTTCTTCTTGTAGTACACTTTTACCCATATTTCAAAGACAATAGAAGTAATGATAAATTATAAAGTAGTTTTAAAGAGTGCATACAGATGTTGTTTTTGTCCCCATTTTTCATGAGCTGAACATTACATTACACCACTGCTTGCATAATATGACCCAAGTTAGAGTTACTACACTTACTGAAATTAAAAACGCAACACTTTTGTTTTTGCCCTCATTTTTCATGAGCTGAACTCAGATATCTAAGACTTTTTCTATGTACACAAAAGGCCTATTTCTCTCAAACATTGTGCCGAGATAATCCATCCACCTCACAAGTGTGGCATATCAAGATGCTGATTAGACAGCATGATTATTGCCCAGGTGTGCCTTAGGCTGGCCACAATAAAAGGCTCAGGACCTCCACATCCAGCATCTTCACCTCCAAGATCGTCTGAGACCAGCCACCCGGACAGCTGCTGCAACAATTGGTTTGCATAACCAAAGAATTTCTGCACAAACTGTCAGAAACCATCTCAGGGAAGCTCATCTGCATGCTTGTCATCCTCATCGGGGTCTTGACCTGATGGCAGTTAGTCGTCGTAACCGACTTGAGTGTGCAAATGTGCTCACATTCGATGGTGTCTGGCACTTTCCAGAGTTGTTCTCTTCACAGATGAATCCCGGTTTTCACTGTACAGGGCAGATGGCAGACAGCATGTATGGCATTGTGTGGGTGAGCGGTTTGCTGATGTCAACATTGTGGATCGAGTGGCCCATGGTGGCAGTGGGGTTATGGTATGGGCAGACGTATGTTATGGACAACGAACACAGGTGCATTTTATTGATGGCATTTTGAATGCACAGAGATACCTTGACGAGATCCTGAGGCCCACTGTTGTGCCATTCATCCACGACCATCACCTCATGTTGCAGCATGATAATGCATGGCCCCATGTTGCAAGGATCTGTACACAGTTCCTGGAAGCTGAAAATATCACAGTTCTTGCATGGCCAGCATACTCACATGTCACCCATTGAGCGTGTTTAGGATGCTCTGGATCGGCGTATATGACAGTGTGTTCCAGTTCCTGCCAATATCCAGCAACTTCGCACAGCCACTGAAGAGGAGTGGACCGACATTCCACAGGCCACAATCAACAACCTGATCAACTCTATGCGAAGGAGATGTGTTGCACTGCCTGAGGCAAATGGTGGTCACACCAGATACTGACTGGTTTTCGGACCCCACCACCCTCTTTTTTGGGGGGCAAAAACAAATGTGTTGCATTTTTAATTTTGGTCAGTATAGTAACCCTAACTTGGGTCGTATCATGCAAGCAGTGGTATAATGTAACAAAGTAACAATACTTTGTTACAGTACTTTACTTAAGTATTTAAATTCCTGTCAACTTTCACTTTTACTCCACTACATTTCCTAATTAAAATGTATACTTGCACTCAGATACATTTCTCTGAAGCATATTTGTTATTTTCTACAAAATAATGTCGGAAGAACACCGACTCCAAGAAAGCAGGTGTGACGAATCAGTGGTCTGGCGTTTGCTAGTTACAACCCAAAAAATCACTTTTGCTCATGTGCAAACAAGTGCGTGCACAACCGCGGTTGATTTCATTTTACACTCAAGTTGAACCTGGGGTGTGCTGTGCAATACAGATCATCTGCGTGACCATCTGCATATGGTGAGTATTGTAATGATGTGCGATCTGACATTATCGAGTATATAACCAAATTACACACAGAGAGTACACACACATGAATTAAAGTTAAAAATTCAAATTTAAAAATCAATGCATTCTAGATTGTAGATGGCAAAAATGCTTTTGAATGTTTTTATGTTTATATCATTTAATATAGTTAATCTATCTCACACATAGAGTGCCATTTTTAAATCAGATATCAATCATGTAATAATCATTTTATACAAGTTTCATAAAGTTAGCAGACTTACATTTTAGACACAATATTAACTGTTTTTGCTGTTTCGCCAACAAAACTAGTTCCAAATAAAGATCACAGCTGTTTTGCATCTCAATTTTTAAATGGACGGTGTTTCCTTATTGAATGAATCAGCTTCTTGAACTAATCGGTTGAATAAATGATTCAGTGATTCACCCATTAACACGGTCAAATGCTTTGCTCCTGAATGAATCAGCCGTTTGAATGAATTGGTTGAATCTTAATGACTCACTCATTAACAGTCCTCTGCCACCTACTGGAGGTTTTAATTTCACATTTTGACTATTTTCCATATTTTAAATAATTTCAAATATCAGAATTCAGTGTTTTATGTTTAAAACAAAGCATTATTTATGCATTCGTAACTGCAGCTTAAATGCATCCATGTCCCCTCTGTCACGTGTCTTTTGTGTTTTGAGTTGTGTCTTCATTATGTTTTTCCCCTGAGCTAGTTTCCTATGTTTCCTGATTCTCATTCCATTCACCTGTCCCTTGTTAATTATCCTCATTAGTCCCTCGTTTAAGTTAGTACTTATAGCGGTGCCCTTCCATAGTTTCTTTGTCCTGTCTCTGTTGTGATTAAGCAGTTGTTTTGGACTACAACATGAACACAATAGGTACACTGTACGTAACAAAGAATTTTTTTGGTATAAGTACATATAAGTTAAAGACACCAAATATTCTAATATAAATACATTCAATACATACATGCCGAAAAATCTTTTCCATGAGCATCTAACTGCCTCCTCATAAAAATAAAAAAATGTAATAAAAAAAATGATATGCCTTCACTTCCCCTTCAGGAACTCGAGCTGCGTCGAAAACGCTATGGCAATGCCTCCAGCGTGACCACGCTCTGAAACACGTGTGCATACAGTCCAATGGAGAAGCGAGACGTCACAGGCAGGGTGACGTAGAGACCAGGAAGCTTAAAAGCACGTGCGGTGCATGCAGCCGGCAGCTTCTGTCTTTCAGCAAGCGCTCTGTGTGTGTGTGTGTGTGTCACTGTTTTTTGTGCTAGTTTGCACAGCTTTTATTTGAGAGTGTCACTATGTCCTACAAAGCATTCTTAGGAATATAAGCAGCGGCATTTTAGACTGTGTGTTCCTCTCTGCCTGCGCTATTTCGGGTGGCGATACACACAGCCTATTTGTTGTCTGTTTGGGAGCTAAGCATAGGAGTCAGTTCTCGAGGGAGCTGACTGCCCGCATTTGTGTTCCCCGCGGCTCAGCTTCCGCTTCTGCCGAGGCAGGGCGGCGGCTGTGATCGTGGGGAACGCATATAGATCTACGGACAGGTTAGAGACGGGTCCGCCCTATCTCTGCCTTTCTCCCTAGATCTAGCGCTCTCTTTCTGGGTTCGGAAGCCCGCGCTGCGGTCCTTCTCCCTCTGAATGAGAGCTCGCGGCGAAGCGGGCTGCGTCAGCTCTCGAGGGAGTTGACGGCCCACGCTCTAGCTGCGCATGTTCGCTCTCGGAAGGCTCTCTTCAAGGAGGGAGCCTTCATGAGCTTCCCCGCGAATGCAGCCGTGAGGATCGCAGCATAGATCTGTGAACGGGTTAGAGACGAGTCCGCCCTCTCTCTGCCTTTCTCCTTAGATCTAGCACTCTCTCTCGGGGCTTGGAAGCCCACGCTGCGGTTCTTCCCCCTCTGAGTGAGAGCTCGCGCTGCTGCGGCTATCTTTCTCCGAGGAGACTGATGCTGTCCGCATATGAGCTGACTGCATTTTAGATCGCTCGTTTCTACCTGCTCTCGCTTTTAAAGAACAAATAAATAAATAACAGGAACGGGGATTCAAGCGATTTATGTGTGGTTTGTTCGGGAGCTGAGCATGTACAGTCCGCCCTTGAGGGGGCGGGCTGTGTTCACTCATAAATGTGTTCAAAATAAGAGAAAAAGAAAGCAAAAAAAAAAAAAAAAAAAAAAAGCGACGTGCATTTTGAATGTTTAGCTCTTCTCCCATTGTTATTTAATTCTGATGAATTAAATTTATTTACTGTACTCTCACCCTGTACTTTCGCTAAGTGTGTGGATGCTGTTAGAAAAAAGTGGCTTAGCTGTGGCTGCCAGGGCATCTGCATACTGAACCTCATTGACATTTTGTCAGTATTAGCTCATTCTGAGCTTGGGCGGTGCGGCAGCGAGATGTCGTCCTCGCCCATATGAAAGAACTGGGGTTGTGGCTGAATGCAGAGAAAAGTGTGCTTTCTCCATTACAGAGAACCACTTATCTAGGCGTGGTGTGGGATCGACCACGATGCAGGCACGTCTTTTTCCTACTCGGATCAAGTCATCCTCGCGGCAGTCAAGAGAGTGAAAGTAGGCACTCATTGTGAAGCAGTTTCATAACTGCTGGGTCTGATGGCAGCTGTGTTCCAACATGAAACTTTTTGGCCTGCTGTACATGAGACCTCTGCAGTGGTGTCTCAAGACCAAGGGGGTTCTCCCTGAGGGGAAACCTGCTTTGCATGATCAAGGTCACGCGGCGATGCCTACGTGCCTTGAACATGTGGAGGAGACCTTGGTTCTTGTCTCAGGGCCCGGTGCTGGGAGCTCCTTGTCGCCGCGTATGCTAGCGACGGATGCGCCCCTCACCGGTTGGGGAATGGTCATGAGTGGCCACCCCGCTCGCAGTCTGTGGAGTGGTCACCATCCAGTTTGGCACTTCAGCTGCCTGGAGATGCTGGCCGTGTTTCAGGTTCTGAAACACTTTCACCCAGACCTCGGAGACTATGGTCCTGACTCTTATGGTCCAGGACCTCTGAGGGCAGGCCCTAATGGGGAAGGGCGTGGTCCACCGCATTCTTCGGTGCCCATCTCTCCTCTGTGCCCTCGGGAGATTAGCCTGCCAACCCTGCCGGTGCTCCAGGGCGCAGCGGTCTCCAGCGAGCCCACACCTCAGTCTTCTGCCCGGAAACGTAGTGGAGCTGGGGAGCTCGCCACCCCTGCGGTGGTCTCTACAGCAGCTAGCTAGCAGCTCAAAAGCGTGGAAACTACTGCCAAATGTATCTGCTTGGGTCCTGCACACTGTAGAGCGAGGCTATCGCATTCAATTTGGCGCTCCGCCGCCACCTTTCAACGGGGTCTTCCCACTCTGGTGGGCCCCGAGCAGGGTCTGGTAATGGAACAGGAATAGACACTCTCTTAAGGAAGGCCATCGAGGTGGTCCCTCCTCACGTCAGGGAGTCCAGGTTCTACAGCCGGTACTTCATTGTTCCGAAGAAGGAGGGGGAGGTTGCGTTCAGATCTGAAGAATGCATAACTCCACATATCCATCCTTCAACACAGGAAGTTCTTGAGGTTCACTTTGGGGGCGAAGCGTACCAGTATCGGGTTCTTCCGTCCAGCCTTGCACTCTCACCCCGCACTTTCACCAAGTGTGTGGATGCTGCTCTGGCTCCTCTGGATTCTAGGGCATCCGCATACTGATCTATATCAATGATTGTTGATAATAGATCGTTTCAGAGCTTTGGGGGTTCGACATCGAGATGTCTTTCTCGCTCATATGAAAGTGTTGGGGTTGAGACTGAACGCCAAGAAAAGTGTGCTTTCTCCATTACAGAGAACCACTTATCTGGGCGTGGTGTGGGATTTGACCACGATGCAGGCACGTCTGTTACCTGCTCGGATTGAGTCAATCCTCACTGCAGTCGTGAGAGTGAGAAAAGGCCGGTCACTCACTGTAAAGCAGTTTCAACAACTGCTGGGTCTGATGGCAGCTGTGTCCAACGTGATACCTTTTGGCCTGCTGTACATGAGACCTCTACAGTTGTGGCTCAGGACCAAGCGGTTCTCCCCGAGGGGAAACCCGTTTCACACATCAAGGTCATGCTGTGATACCTACGTGCCTTGGACATGTGGAGGAAGTCTTGGTTCCTGTCTCAGGGCCCGGTGCTGGGAGCTCCTTGTTGCCGTGTAATGCTAGCGACGGATGCGCCTTTCCCCGATTGCTCTGCTCCCAGGAGTTCTGGAGAGAGTGCGCCATTTTTTCCCTCGCTGGAGTTTTGGAAGTTGTGGGTGTGCCCCTGAGGGGGCACACCTCATAGCTTCCGGTCTCTCAACTGAGATTGTTGAGACCATCCTCCAATCCAGAGCTCCCTCCTCAAGGAAACTGTACGCCCTGAAGTGGAAACCTTTCACTTCATGGTGTGGAGACCGCCAGCAGGACTCAGTTAACTGCCCAGTTGGTACAGGGCTGGGGTTTCTGCAGGATCGGCTCTCCACAGGGTTAGCCAACTCCACCCTGCAGGTCTACGTGGCGGCTATTTCGGCCTACCACGCCCCTCTGGGTGGCTCCTCAGTGGGTAGGAACCCCCTCGTTACACGTTTCCTCCGCGGTGCGCTGAGGCCTAGGCCTCTGGCCAGGTGTAGCTTTGCTAAGTGTGGTCGGGATGCTATTTCATAGCCTCGAGTCCTCTGACCCTCCCTTCTTGGGGGTCAAGGCTCTCTTCTCTTAAGTTGGCTTCAGAATGCTGTGGAATGTCCACCCCTTTGACTTTAAGGTTCTTTCCTGGACTTGTGCCACTCCTGGCACTTTTTCTCTTGCCCTAGCTGTGCTCTTCCACACTAGGCAGCGATTTGAAGTCTGGTGGCATGGGCATCTCGTTCCCATAGCGTTTTCAACGCAGCTCGAGTTCCTGAAGGGGAATGTCTCAGGTTACGTATGTAACCATGGTTCCCCGAGGGAACGAGATGCTGCGTCTCGGGCCATACTTCCGGGATCCCTGCAGCGCTTGCTTCTCTATTCAGAAGCTGCCGGCTGCATGCACCGCACATGCTTTTAAGCTTCCTGGCCTCAACGTCACCCCGCCTGTGACATCTCGCTTCTCCATTGGACTGTATGCACACATGTTTCAGAGCGTGGTCACGCTGGAGGCGTTCCCATAGCATTTTTGACGCAGCGTCTCATTCCCTCGGGGAACCATGGTTACATACGTAACCTGAGACGTTTTTCTGTCGTAGCTTATACTATTTTGAAGGATGACTGATACCTTGTATTGCGGGTGCTCTTGTGTTTATCTGTAAGTTGCTTTGGATAAAAGTGTCTGCCAAATGAATAAATGTAAATTCAATACAACAGACATAATATCAGCATAACAAGTACGCATATCCTACTCAATACTTTGTCTTTTGGGTAATATATGTCAGATCATAAACTATAAACATGCTGCACTAACATCTAACAATCACTTAATGATTCCAAATACTTGATGTCTTAACCTTAAAGGAGAAGTCCACTTACAAAACAAAGATTCACATATAATGTACTCACCCCCTTGTCATCCAAGATGATCATGTCTTTCTGTCTTCAGTCGTAACGAAATTATGTTTTTTGAGGAAAACATCAGCATTTTTCTCCATATAATGGACTGATATGGTGCCCCGATTTTTAACTTCCAAAATGCAGTTTAAATGCAGCTTCAAACGATCCCAAATGCAGTTGTAAACGATCCCAGCAGAGGAAGAAGGGTCTTATCTAGCGAAACAATTGGTTATTTTAATAAAAATAATACAATTTATATACTTTTTAATGTAAAACGCTCATTTTGTCTTACCCATCTCATGTTCTCCCTCAACTTCAAAATCGTCCTATATCACTGTTTTACCTTTTTTGTTAAGGGTGTTTGATCTTCTTTGCATGTTCACTTTGCAAAGACTGTGTCAGTACTTCTGCAGCGATGTAGGATGATTTTGAAATGATTTTTGAAGTTGAAGGAGAAAATACGATGGTTTTTCGTTTTCGACATACCCTAACTGTCATGAGCCAGAATACACAGAGTTCAGGGAGAGCAAGACAAGACGAGTGTTTGAGATTAAAAAGTATTTAAATTGTATTTTTTTTTTATGAAAAAAAATCAGCTGGGATCATTTACAACCGCATTTGTGATCGTTTGAAGTCACATTTAAATTGCATTTTGGAAGTTCAAAATTGGAGCACCATACCAGTCCATTATATGGAGAAAAATGCTCAAATGTTTTCCTCAAAAAACATAATTTCTTTACAACTGATAATTTCTTTATTATTATATATAATATTATTATTATTATTATATATAATTTATGTAATAAATCTCAAAAGAAAGACATGAACATCTTGGATGACAAGAGGGTGAGTACATTATATGTGAATCTTTGTTTTGGAAGTGGACTTCTCCTTTAAACATTTGTTTATTACTGTGAAGCTGCTTTGAAATAATCTGTATTGTATGTTTACATTTAGACATTTAGCAGGCACTTTTATGCAAAGGGACTTACAAAAGAGGACAATGGAAGCAATCAAAATCGACAAAAGAGTAATAACATGTAAGTTCTATGACAAGTCTTAGTTAGCCTAAAGCAGTACACGTAGCAAAGGATTTTTTTTTTTAATTATATAATATATAAAAAGAAAACAGACAGGATAGAAAAACAAAAAAGCAAGCTAGAGTTAGAGGCCTTTTTTGGGAGAGATGTTCAGATTGAGTTGGGCAGGTCATTCCACCAGGAGGGTACATTTAATGTGAAAGTCCATAAAAGTGATTTTGTACCTCTTTGGGATGTCACAATAATGTGCCATTCACTTGCAGAACACAAGTTTCTAGAGGGCACATAAGTCTGAAGTAATGAATTTAGGTAAAGGGGTGCAGAGCCAGTGATGGTTTTGTAGGCGAACATTAATGCCTTGAACTTTATGCAAGCAGCTACTGGTAGCCAGTGCAAATTGATGAAGAGAGGTGTGACGTGCGTTCTTTTCGGCTCATTAAAAATTAATGTTGCAGCTGCATTCTGGATTAGTTGTAAAGGTTTGATACAACTGGCTGAAAGACCTGCCAAAAGAGCATTGCAATAGTCAACACATTCTCACTCCCAACTCATCACATATTGACTCTTGGTGAGGACCCTTTGGCATCACTTTTTGACGCACAGAGTACCCCTTTAGCGTAATTTTTCAACGTGTAGGGTCCTTCATTGCTTTAAATAAGAAACCCCTGGCATCATAGTGCTGACGCAAAAGGCACTGGGAATTATATATTGGGTAATAATATTGCAATTTTTGCATATATGTTGGGGTGTGATTTTTCAGTGTAAACGCTCACAACTTTTATTTACATGTCATTATTTACACATTTACAAGCATGTAACCCAATCCCTGCCCCTAAACCTACCATTTGTCAATAAAACACAAGATATAGCTACAGTCATAATTATTCAAAAAGTATTAATATTCCTTTCTCAAAAAAAGGCCGCCTGCCAGAAGAAGAGTTACATCAGCTTTGGTTGTGAAATGCTATTGACTCTTGTGTGTCTCGTGACCGACTGCATCATGTTAATGTTCAGGAGTATCTTTCTGAATGAGATGTGAGTGCATTAACGGAGCAGGATCATTTTCAGCGATTAAAACCTTATGTTTTACTCTCTTCTTCACATAAAGATATCGACAAGCTATACAAGGTTTCAGTCATCCTTCAAGACAAGCTGAGATCTGGCAGCTATAGTCAGATCATCAGGATGGAATGAGAGGTAGAGCTGAGTATCATCAGCATAGCAGTGATATGAAAAGCCATGTTTCTGATTGACAGAACCTAGTGATGTCATATAGACAGAGAAGAGAAGTGGTCCAAGAACTGAGCCCTGAGGTACCCCAGTAGCTAGATGTTGCGACTTGGATACCTCACCTCTCCAAGATACTTTGAAATACTTATCTGTCTTATCTGTAAGACTCAAACCACTGGAGTGCGGTTCCTGAGATACCCTGTGCCAATAGGGTTGACAGGAGGATCTGGTGGTTAACCGGAGCAGCAGACAGATCCAGCAAGATAAGTATTGAAGATTTGTAATCCGCTCTTGTCGGTCTTAGGGCTTCAACAACTGAGAGCAAGGCAGTCTCAGTTGAATGTCCACTGTCCAGGAGGTTGTTTTGTGTGAGAAAAGCAGAGGCTTGGTTGAACGCAGCTTGTTCAAGTGTTTTTGCAATAAAAGGAAGAAGGGAAACCGGTCTGTAGTTCTCTAATAGAGATGGGTTAAGGGTGGGTTTCTTAAGTAGAGGGGTTATACAAGCTTGTATAAATGCAGAGGGAAAAACACCTGTGTGAAGGGATGTGTTAATGATGTGAGTGAGTGCAGGTACAACTGCAGGAGAAATAGCCTAAAGGAGATGAGATGGAATAGGATCAAGCGGACAAGTAGTAGAATGATTAGAAAGAATGAGTTAAAAAAGCGCTATATATAAAAGTGAGACTTGACTGACTTGACTTAAATGAATGGTTTTAAAACATTTGCTTAAAACTTTAAAACCTTTTAAAATTTATGTAAACTTTCTGGCTGGACTTTCTAAAACCAACATGAAAGTTACAATGTGTTCCAATGCAAAAAAATATCTTGACATTCAATAACTGAAATAATGTGCAGGAATGCATCACATTTGTTATTATAAATTTACAAATAATGCCTGTTGTGATGAAGTTAAATCAGTAATTCAGTGATATGCTTTCAGTGTTAGGTTTTGCAGTCTTATTATAGCATAATAAGTACATTTTAAAAAATAATAAGCGTTAAGTGTTTTTGGATGCATTTCAAGATTGTAATATCATATGTATTCTGGAAGGCCTGAAAAATGACCATCAGAGCAGAGACTGCGTCCAGGTACTAAACTAAAGAGAAGATGCTCACTGGATTTACATTGATTTAAACATGGTAAACGTGTTAAACAATGCAGAGAGTACACGATTATTGATAGCTGAAAGCAGCACATCAAATTATTAAGTAAAAATAGAATATCAAAATAATATTTAATAAGCAATCTTCAAAGGTTCCAGTTGGTGTTCCAGTTCTGAGCAGGTTTTATGTTGGCCTGCAAATGTATTAATAAATCATTTAAAAGATGCTTCAATACAAAGTATCTTATATTGCATTTAATACATGTCCAGAGATTAAATGCGATCAAAAGCACAATGATAAGGGTTCGTTGATCAATGCTTGTGAGATTGAAACCTACAAACATTCAGTTACCAGCCCAAACATACAGACACACACATACACTCGCAGAAAAATATGAGATGATCTGACTTACGGAGAGCATGCCATTCATCTTGTCTTATAGTCTTCGTGATGTTCACTGGCAGATTCCGCGGGATATTCACTGAGGAATAGTAATACTTCACCGGCGTGCAACGCTGAAGCAATCCTGAGGAAATTCACAGAAACACTTCAGTCATAATAGTGAAGATCAGATGATGTGTGTTTGAAAGTCTATGTGGAGTAATAACAAACACGAAAACATGTAAACACATGTTCAGGCCCTTAACTTTGGTCTTTGGCACCTATGGGTCCACTGAGAACCTTTAACATCCATGGAATCTCTCCATTGCACACAAACAGATTATTATAATGTTTTTCTCACTACAAAAAAAAAAAAATATATATATATATATATATATATTTTTTTTTTTATATAAAGTTATTTGAAGAGCTGTTCAGTAAAAGGTTCATTGGGGAACCAAAAATGACATCTCTGTGAAAAACCACCTTTATTTTAGATAGTGAAGACAGTAATATTTCCACTCAAATTTCCATTTGAGCCCAGCAGGAGTACACTGAAGAAAAATATAATTAAACAAATTCATACAATCCACAAACTGACAAGAGGGTACTACTACATCAGTCAGACATTTAATTGGATTTGAGTTTTATACTTGCATAAAGTATGTATTAAAAATACATCAAGCTTGATTATTTTTATAAAACATAATTAGAAATTTTCTCTCAGATGCCAAACAGGAGTATTAATCTTTAAACTCTACTGAATTTTAAGCAAGTGTTTATCTTCAGCTAAGACTCAAAATCTGCATCTCATTGCCCTGAAAGACTGTATAATTTATCATATTAAGGACAGAAATGTTTTAGAAGTGTGTAAATGCATCCGTGCATCAAAGAAAATTAGTGTTTTTGATCATTTTTAAAATCTCAATTTCGTCTTTGGTTATTAGAGTAATCAAAAGAAACACAAATATAAGAAACAATGGTAATATTGTACCAGAGAGGGTTAAGTCTGTTTTCCCTTAATAAAAGGGCCTCTTAGACATCATACGGATCCCATTGCCCTGACAGACTCCATCTGTTTCTGTATCCGAGCTGAAACGTGATGAATGTGTGAACATGAGCGTGTAGTTGGTGTTGATGTGAGAGATCAGCACCTTGGATAGCGCCGAACATTCTTCAACACTGCTTCACACATGTTCAACAAACACACAGACACACTACATCTGTTCAACATCAACTTCAAATCTGGTAACTGCTCACATGTGGCCCATTCAGCATCATCACCTTTAAAAATCAGATCCTCGTTCTCCAGATCGAACCCTTCTCGATGGCATTTCCTCCACAGTCCGGTTGTGGTTGAGTTGTAGCGGCGGCTGCAGCGTGATTCCATGACGGGCTCAGGCTGCGGGGATTCTCGCAGAGGAGCTGCGGACTCCGGCTGACTCTCACCAGCGGTTTTCGGTCGCATCCGGAGTGGGAGGTTCTGGTTAGAGATATATATGTATCCTGGGTCATTTCTTTTGCTGGCGTATTTTTTGCATCGGTCCCGGTGTTTTCGCGCATCTGTTTCGTACCAGTAGTCCGTGCTGATGGCCATGGTCAAGAGCCCGATGGAACAGAAGGCCAGGAAGAGCCCGGACGCCGTTAATATCCTCATGATGCCCGCGGACAACTGTCACATCTTCCGCCGAACCCATATCATCCTAAACCGGACATAACAAGGTGATAAATATTGTGTTGGCGCTCTAGACAGACATGTTTGTGCCTCTGCTGCTGCTCGTTTGGACTCAGGATGAAGGAGGACCAATGCCGACACTGGAGACTGCTGATGAAAGCGCTCCGGATTCGTCAGAGAGCAGCTGTTATGCCGCTGTCTCCATAAAGGATATTCGGTCGAATCTTATAAACGTGTCCGGGTGATGTTCCACCCCGTAAACATATATATTCATGGATAAAATGCGAAAGTATCAAGTTTAAAGTAGGGCCATTGAGAAAACTTTTTTGTTCTAAACAGTTTTTATCACAGTAATGGAAAATAATGTAGGACGTGGGAGACAAGTTGTGACATATTGTCTTAAAACTGCCAGCGTATAAATGCTTGTCTTCTCTGCTTTGTTGCTTTCCAAAGCCTGGTTTGTTTGTTTTTATTTATTTGTTTGTGGTGGTGGTAATAGTAGTAGTTAAAGTCAGTCAAAAAATTACAATAATATAAAAATAATCTATTTTAAAAATAAAACACATTTACAAACTCAAAAGTAACCATGTTTTAATGGACCTTGTTTTTAAACTGGGGCACAGTCATGATGAAATAGAAAAGGGCTCTTTCCCAAACTGTTCCCACAAAGTTGGACGCACAGAATTGTCCAAAATGTCTAATGATGGCATTAAGTAAACTGGAAGTAAAGGATCCAGCCCAACCCCTAAAAAAAAGGCCCCATACCATGATTCCTCCTCCACTAAATTTTACAGTTGGTGCAATGCTGTAGGGCAGGTAATGCTCTGGTGTCTGGTGGCAAACAGAGAAGCATGATTCATCACTCCACTGAACAGGTTTCCACTGCTCCCGAGTCCAGTGGTGGTGTGTATTACATCCGACTTCAAAACCACCATTTTGTCCAACAAACAAATCAGACAGGAACGTAGATTAACTTAAACTTGAAAAATTGTGTGTATTGACATCTTTTTGCAGTTGAAATAAAATATATTCTGATCAGAGGTTGTGCTTGACTTTTAAAGGAGAAATCCACTTCCAGAACAAAAATTGCCAGACAATGTACCCACCCCCTTGTCATCCATGATATTCATGTCTTTTTTTCTTCAGCCGTAAAGATATAGTGGACTGATATGGTGCCCCGAGTTTGAACTTCCAAAATGCAGTTTAAATGCAGCTTCAAATGATCCTGAATGCGGTTGTAAACGATCCCAGCCGATGAAGAAGGGTCTTATCTAGCGAAGCGATCGGTTATTTTCATACTAATAATACAATTTATATATTCTTTAATGTTAAAATGCTCATCTTGTCTCACTCTGTCTTAACTGTTTTTTTCCGGTTCATGACAGTTAGGGTATGTCGAAAAATTCCCATCTCATGTTCTCCCTCAACTTCAAAATCTTCCTATATCACTGTTTTACCTTTTTTGTTAAGGGTGTTTGATCTTCTTTGCATGTTCACTTTGCATAGACTGGGTCGGTACTTCTATAGTGATGTAGGATGATTTTTAAATGAAGTTGAGGGAGAAAATACGATGGGAGTTTTTCGACATACCCTAACTGTCTTGAACCAGAATACACAGAGTTCATGGAGAGAAAGACAAGACGAGCATTTGAGATTAAAGAGTATTTAAATTATATTTTTTTAATGAAAATAACCAATCGTTTTGCTAGATAAGACCTTCTTCCTTGGCTGGGATCCTTTACAACCGCATTTGTGATTGTTTGAGGCTGCATTTAAACTGCATTTTGGAAGTTCAAAATTGGGTCACTATAGCAGTCCATTATATGGAGAAAAATCCTGAAATGTTTAACTAATAAAACAGAATTCGTCTGCTGCCAGACTGGAGCGCACTTGCCACCAACTGGACAGGGATGGGAATTACAGCTACAATTAACAATACATCACCCTCAGTGTAATCTGTCAAAGTGATGGACGGCCTTCAGATTTTTCCATCACTGATTAAAAATTCTGTCAATGGCGGTCAATTTTCGGTTAACGTGACCTCTGGTTCTGATGTTCACTCATGTTTATTTCATTATTTAAGTAAATAAAAAAAGTCAAATAGTTCACATGCTGCTTGATCTAATAATTGTCAACCCCAGTTTTGAACATAGACGTGAAAGTGCGCTATCCAAATGCAGCTTGTTATAATTCATGAATGAATACATTTTGTAATAAGATTCTAAAGTGCCATTTCCATGGTTATTCAATGTCTGGTTTTATAATGGCTTTTACAGAATGAATTTTGAGGTTTTAAGCTTTCAGTTGATATATAATTTATGATGATTCCTAAAACGTGATAGTAAAAAAGGCAACGAAAAATGACTTTTTGTGACAAAGGTCAGAACTCCTGTTATGATGCAGATTTTTGAGGTGCACTCTTGTCATAAATTAATCTATTACTGTTACTATATAATTTGTAACAAATAACAGTGGTAAAATATCTATTTAGGAGTCTAAGACCTTTCCAACAATATATAGTTTGTCATTAGGATTAGGATTTATTTGTAATATAGTGAAATAAGCTTCCCACTGAGGGGACGGGTGACAGTTAAAAGGTTAAAGAGACACAAAACGGTATTTATTGATTAAATTTCTTTAAAAAAAGTCACAACATTTTAAAGCTGAAACCTTTTTCCATACCAGAAGTTACCTGCTCTGTCCTGTCTGTTGGTGTGTTGTCAGTTTCCTCTTTGTTCCGCAGTGTATTTTTCACTGCATGAGAACATGATGTGTAGTGTGAGAGTAGCATTGTTTGTTGGATATAGCATTGGTAACTAAGGAGAGCGGGTTTTTGCGAAGGGTCAATTCCATGCATGGCCTAAGGCTGCAGTTGCTTGGCCATTGAAACCCATTATTTGAAGCTCCTGCTGGACAGTTTTTGTGCTGATATTAAGTCCGAAATTCTCATCTGAATTTTTCACACGTCAAAAAATAAATATGACCTCATCTTGTGTCAATCATGTATACACACTGCATCCAAAACTTTTGCCCATCAATTGGATTAGGTTCAATTTTCTGTGTTTTTTGCATCTGACTTTTACACACCATGTGCCTCAGCACTCTGAGACTCCACTGCTGTTCCTAAATACCTCCACTTTCCAATAATACCACTTACAGTAGGAATATTTAGTGGGAATAACATTTCACAACCTTATTGACTTATTACAGAGGTGGCATCCTATCATAGTACTATGCTTGAATTAATTGAGCTCCCGACCCATTTACTCACAAATGTTTGTAAATGCAGATTGCATGGCTAGGTGTTTGATTTTAATTACTTGTGGCAATAGGTCTGATAGACAATAATGTATTAATATTGCAATAATGTTTTTGTCCATATAGAGTATGAGCTGCACATATTGTTCTGAGAGTCACCCATTAGTGCAACATTATGCATTATGAATCTACAAGAATAAAAAAAAAAAAAAAAAAACTGAGTGAGTGCTGATATGAGTGCTGTGAAACTACTACTTCTACTACTACTATTTGATTTTTGCTCTCTTTCATGTCAGTCCTGGGTTGTATTTTTTATAAGCATCGTAAACCTAAGTTTATGGTAGCTCTACTGGTGCCAGTAACATAATAGCACTGCTCATCTAAAATCAATTAAGACTATCATGGAATTTAAGCTGGTCCAACTTAACCTTAGCTTTGACTCGGCAGGACATAAATAATGTGTCAGCACTGGGAGATGTGGATATATATACTGTACAAGATACACTTCATTGCCAGATGATGGAGGTAGAGCTTCAGTACTGCTCTCCTTGGCATGTTCAACACTAGCAAACTGTATAATTGTTTACCACAGTTGACTAGTGATCCCTTAGTTTTTAGCTATGACTATCAGAAGTTCTTTACCCTCTGGAGATTGTCATTGAGTTCTGTGGAACTTAAAATAATGGGTCAGCAATTATTATTTTCAGCTTTGCTCTAAACCTCCCACCACCCTCTTCTAATTAAGAACTATTTATTCTATTTTATAAATTGTTTATTCTATTCAGAACTATTTATTCAAGAACTCTGTTTAGAGTTCCTGTATGTTTCTATATGGTTATTTGGAGAAAGTGTATGTTCATGAGTTCCTAAAAGGGGTCATCGGATGCCCATTTTCCACAAGTTGATATGACTCTTCAGGGTCTTAATGAAAAGTCTCTAATATACTTTGGGTAAAAATTCTCAATGGTAGTGTAAAACAACTCTCGTTTTACCTTGCCAAAATCAGCTCTGCAAAAATAATCCTATTCTAGTCCAGGTTGCAATGATGTTAATGTTAATGAGCTTTGCGCCCCGCCCCTCTCTTCTCTCTGTGGAGCGACGAGCCTGTTTACTTTGGCCGCATTTAGCCGCGTTTAGCCGCTAAACTTGCTAACTAGCACTAAGTAATTACGAAAGGTGATTGCAGTTATTCATAAAAAAAAAAAAAGGATGCGTTTATGTAGATTGGGAGGCGCATTCCCTTCACAAACAAACTTAATCCACTGCATCAGATGTCAGGAGTAAATGACGACCACTATGTTCATTATTACATCCAGCAACACAACACCTCAATCGCTCAGTCGGAGATATTCTTGTCTAACGTACATCCCTGCTCCGGCATCGAAACAATGGAGGTCGGACTGTGACAGCTGATCTAAGGTAAGACACTCATGTCAATCAACTATTGTGGGAGCGGCATCTGTCGACAGGCATCTGAGAATGGCTCGATTTGAAAAAGGGGATATTATTTTTACAGATTAATTAAAAACCACCGCATGGAATTTTATCATTATAGGGTAGATTTGTACATACACTGCCAACACACATTAATGTTCAAACAACATAAAAAAGTGAACTTTGCATCCGATGACCCCTTTAAAACTATTTATTAAATTCTGTAAATTCTTTAACAATAGAAATAAGTGCCTTACAGTCCCCAGCAAGTGAGCCAAAGACAACAAAAAAGAAAAACTCCCCAGGATAATACAAGATATAGTAAAATATGATAAGCAGCTCTGGGAGAAACCAACATCCAGTAGGGAAATCCCATCTCACCTGACTATCATGTTTCAACAAATTAAATAAACATGCATGATTGATAATGAGAAACATCCTCTTTTGGTGACAGACACTGGTTAAGATTTGACACTGAGTGAGATAAGTACAGATGAGGAGGAGATATGGAGTTGAAAACAGGGCAAGATCAGAGCTGAAGAAAATTGGTTAGAAAAACAGAAGAAATTATATCCTTAGAAAGTATCCTTTTAGATATTAATGGGCTAGACCATTACATGATATATACAGTATGTAAGAAAAATGCTATAGAACTGGACAAGTAAGCTGTTTATTAGAAAGATGATTGGAATGTACCCAGCATTATAAGAGGAATTGCTAGAGGAAAACTCTGTGTTAACTATGAAAAGTAATTACTTTTAACAGTGAGAGACAGAATTACAAAAAAAAAAAAATCCAGAAAAAAGTGAAAGAAGTATTTGATCCCCTATCAATCAGCAAGATTTCTGGCTTTTATATAGGAGACTGGCTAGGCCACTCCGCTTTTATATAGGTAACAAGCTGAGATTAGGAGCACTCTCTTAAAGAGACCTGTATAAAAGACACCTGTCCACAAAAGCAATCAATCAATCAGATTCCAAACTCTCCACCATGGCCAAGACCAAAGAGCTGTCCAAGGATGTCAGGGACAAGATTGTAGACCTACACAAGGCTGGAATGGGTGACAACAGTTGGTGTGATTATCCCCAAATGGAAGAAACAGAAATAACTGTCTGTCTCCCTCGGTCTGGGGCTTCATTCAAGATCTCACGTTGTGGAGCTTCAATGATCATGAGAACAGTGAGGAATCAGCTCAGAACTACATAGGAGGATCTTGTCAATGATCTCAAGGCAGCTCGGACCATAGTCACCAAAAAAAACAATTGGTAACACACTACGCCGCGAAGGACTAAAATCCTGCAGCGCCTGCAAGGTCCCCCTGCTCAAGAAAGCACATATACAGGCCCATCTGAAGTTTGCCAATAAACACCTAAATAATTCACTGAGAACTGGGTGAAAGTGTTGTGGCCAGATGAGACCAAAATCTCGCTCTTTGGCATCAACTCAACTCGCCATGCTTGGAGGAGGAGGAATGCTGCCTATGATCCCAAAAACATCATCTCCACCGTCAAACATGGAGGTAGAAACGTTATGCATTGGGAGTGTTTTTTTGCTAAGGGGACAGGACAACTGCAAAACATAAAAGGGACGATGGACCCGTGAAGTCATGTACCGTCAAATCTTGGGTGAGAACCTCTTTCTGTCATTGAAAATGGGTCGTGGATGGGTATTCCAGCATGACAATGACCCAAAACACACAGCCAAGGCAACAAAGGACTGGCTCAGGAAGAAGCACATTAAGGTCCAGGAGTGGCCTAGCCCATAGAAAATCTTTGGAGGGAGCTGAAGGTTCAAGTTGCCAAACATCAGTTTCGAAACCTTAATGATTCGGAGAGGATCTGCAAAGAGGAGTGGGACAAAATCCCTCCTGAGATGTGTGCAAACCTAGTGGCCAACTACAAGAAACGTCTGACCTCTGTGATTGCCAACAAGGGTTTTGCCACAAAGTACGAAGTCATGTTTTGCGAAGGGGTCAAATACTTATTTCACTCAATAAAATGCGAATCAGTTTATAACTTTTTGAAATGCACTGTCTCTCACTGTTCAGATAAACCTACCATTAAAATTATAGACTGATCATCACAAAATCAGATCAACGTACAAAATCAGCAGAGGATCAAATAATATTTCCCCCCACTGTACCTATGTTAAGTCCGACAGCTCATTTACACAAATAAAATGATGTAGTTGACCAGTACATAGATCTTTTTTCTGAAGAACTAGGAAATAAAAAGTTCTACCTGGAACTTAATAGTGTTCTCCTATGACATCATGCCGAAAAATGTATTCCACTTTAAACTTTTATTTCTTATTGCACATGGCAACATTTAACAGGTGTTTCCGGTGTTACTGTAAAATTACTAAGAATCTTATTTGATTTCCAGTATGAACAGTGTCCATGTTACGTTTGTGAAAGACCTGAAAACGAGAGAAAGCGAGAAAACCTGCTCAAACGTGTGGCTAGTCAGAGTGCAGTGTGGTTATCATGGCTGTAGTGGCTGTAACCTACAGGAAGTTTGTTCACAGAGATAATAACCAAGACAGCCAGCTGTCATCTAATTTTTGTTACGGTCATTCCGTTTGAGTCACTCATCATGCCCTGTGATGTGTGTGTATTAGATGTAATGGTATATTCCTTACCTTTGTTGTGCTTTTATATTTGTGGCGGCCAAGTTAGACTTTTTAAGGTACTTCAGTAAGGTACAAAATAAGGCTTGAACAAAATATATTTGTTTCCTGTTTTTTAACAAGTGGCCTGTGACAGTAACTTCTAAACACAGAGAGTGTTGATTGTCAACCTAAATAGGTCAAATTAAACATTTTCATATAACAGTTATTTTTTATTTATGTTATGGATTAGGTTTGCATCTCAATTATCAATAAAATCTGGGATGTGTTTGAATTATACATAATATAATAATGTATATTATACATAAATAAAACAAACAAATAAATAAACATATAATAATGTATATTATACATAAATAAAACAAACAAATAAATAAACATCAAAATTAAATGCAAATCAAATATAAAAACTTCTCCAAAATGGAAGTTTACAAGTAAGATGGTTAAAAAACTATCCTAAATTTGAAACCACACCTAATTAGGGCCCGAGCACTGCAGTGCGAGGACCCTACTGGGATTGCTCTGTTTATTCTTCTTCTTCTTCTCCAAAGTGAATTGCATTTTTGAGGGTCTGAACATGCCCGAAAACTCACGAAACTTTGCACACGCATCAGACCTGGTGAAATTTTACATCTGATATGGGTTTTGGAAGTGGGTGTGGCAAAATGGCCCGATAGCACCACCAATAAAATGTCCAATCTTCCTCAAACTTAACATGCAACATGCTACAAACATAGTAAAGCATGCTAGCAACACTTAGCTAATTTGCTAAAGCATGCTAATAATACAATGAAACAGAAAATTACTGTAACGCAGGCATGTAATGTTCAATCTGCCCCAAACTTAACATGTTTGATAAGAGTGCTGGCCTGAAGATATCTACATGCCCATATTCAGTTATAGCCATAGCGCCACCTGCTGGCAACAGGAAGTGACATGTTTAACACTGTGATGGACTATTAAAAGCACAGCAAAATATGGCATTTTATGCTAAACATGCTAGAAACACCTACTGGCAACAGGAAATGACTTGTTTTACACTAACTTACACATGCAATGTTTGATCTGTCCCACACTTCACATATTTGGTAAGAGTACTGGCCTGAAGACACCTAAAGGCCTATATTCAGATATAATCATAGCACCACCTGTTGGCAGCAGGATATGTCATGTCTTACACTAACTCAAACATACCACGTTCAATCTGCACCAAACTTCATATGTTTGATAAAAGTGCTGGCCTGAACATATCAACATGCCAATATTCAGTTATAGGCATAGCGCCACCAGCTAGCAGCAGGAAGTTTGGCACATATAAATGACTGCCTACCATTCACCGTTTTCCTAAAGCCACCGGTCGGCGGTGAGCCAGGGCGCGAGCATCCTTTCATCGGTGCTTGCAGCTTTAATTTTAATTTTATTTATTTATTTATTTTTTTGGTGTCATGAGTTTATGTAATGTTCAATTTGACATAATGGAGGACAATCATGTGGTAAGCAGGTTATCCTTAAAATGCAGGACACAGCTAAATGTTACATTTTTATGCAGTTTAAATCACTTGTAATTAAGGAATATAGTTTAAAAAATAGTTTTAATTTAAAATAGTTTTACTATTGATTCAATATCACTTTAACAGATTATGTCAAAACTATGATTTTAATTGCGATTTTAGCTACAGTCAAAAAAAAATAAAAATAATAATAATAATAATAATAATAATAACAATAAAATAAAATCAAGTGGAGGCCAAAATCACCATTTTATGTTTGTACAGATATAATTATTTGAAGTGTGAATAAGCAACTTTTTATAACTATATTTCTTTTCGCATTTTTTTCCAAATAAATATGAAAAAATAATAAAATGGAAAAAACATAAAAATATAGCCTGTTATATATATATGTTATATAGCTCTAAAAAAGTTCATACTTGATTTGCCTGTTTTACTTCTAGAATTTTTAAAAGCTTTTTCTTTATTGCAGTTTGCTCAGTTGCTCAGGTACATTTCTCGAATCATCTTTTACAACATTCACAAACCTGCACAGCACAAAGGATTACCTGCATAAGACTGAAATTTTCTTAAAATCCTCAGTTCATCTCGCAAAAGTAAGTATTTATGTCAACAGGCATATTAGTCCCATCAAGTCTTGTGTCATTGTTCACAAACAAAGTATGAAGCATTACACTATTACAGTACAGTGCACTAGCTTGAAAAAGCTGTTCTGTTTACGAAAACGTTTTCTCGAATTTCAGATGTACCTTTTGACCCTCCTTGGCCACTGTAAGGTCATGATTGAAAAGACAGTCCACAATAGTGGCGCTCAATTCATCAGGAATTTCCTTATGTCTTTGGTCTCTTCTACCTCCTCCTCTATTTTACTTCCCTACCCTTCCACCAAGCATCTTTACACCTCTTTCTTGTTTCCTTATTGTTCTAGCATTGTTAGAAACACTTAGTTGTGCTCTGTCTATATATGCTTTCCTATTTCATGAGATGCATCTCTGAGCTATTTTAGAAAACTGGTTGATCATTGATTGATGTGTAACGCTTTACATTCCCCTCTATTAGTAAAATTCAAGATTTACTTGTGCAGTTCATCAGTTCAGGACACATTTACAAGAAAAAGTTAAATAGAAATAGAAAATGTCCTTGACCAATTATAAGACAACTAGTTCAACCATTTTGCCTTCACAGCTTTTCAACTGCTTACACACTAAATCTTTACTTGTCAAACAATTTCTGAAACCTGACACTTGAATGCCAGAACCACACACCAAATCTGCGAAACCATACACTAATTCTCAGCCTTGACTCAGTTTTCAATTTTATAAAACATTTTTTGCAAAGCACAACAGTTCTTTTTGTAACACACAAAAATCTAACAGGGGTTAATATTATGGCAAAGCTGTTTGCAAATGTTTGCTTTTGAGATGTGTTTGTGATATTTTGAATGCAGTGCTTCATTTTGCAAGAGATATGAGGCAATTTGCATTTTGCGTGTGCAATTCTTGAAATTGTGTGTAAAGTTTTGAAAAAAAAGAGGCAAATGTAAAAAAAAAAAGTCTATTCAACAGAAATTTTTTTGATCATATATGAGCGACATAATCAGTTGCATAAATGGACCGGAGCATTGGAAATCTGTTCAGAAAAATGAGAAACTGCTTTTATGATGTGCACAGCTGACTAGATTATGTGGAGGTTGAACAATTTGGAGAATTTTAATTGTGATCTGAGAAATGTACCAAAGAGACTGTATAAGGAAATTGTTTTGTGAGTGATTACTGTTAACAACATAGCAAAACATGCTTAAATTCAACTTTTATCGAGCTGAATGGTGGTGTTGTGGTTGTAGTCCTCTGATCAAGAGTAAGACAGTTAAAGAGCTCCTCAGGACTGTTGTGCAACAGAGACAGTGACTGTGTGTGTGTGTGTGAGAGAGAGAGAGAGAGAGTGCGTGTGTGTGCAGATGTAACGGACTTCCTGTGGTGCCTGAAAATACCCTGCAATGCACTATTGGGAAAACATGAGAACACAGACTCTCAAAACCCTCGGGTTCCCGCTCAGGAGTCACAATGCACCGGTCAGCTAGTTAAAAACAGTCCTGTCAAAATGTTCTTTTTAAGTACGAAATCAAAATCAACCATTCAAGAGGACAAATATTAACACATTTGAATTATTCTTCCAAGCTCATTTATTGTTCGGTTTGAATCTCCATTAAGGGATTTTTTAAATCCAAAAATAAAAGACTTGCGGAGTACTCAACTCCAGAAAAGAGATGACATTACACAAGTGTCCATAAAAGTCTCTCACATTCACATTTTGGGGAAGTGAATGTGAAAGCTCCAAACTTCCCCATTTACTTTGTGTGTGTGCATGTGTGTGTGTGTGTGTTTGCATGTTTATGGAGTGTTTTTAATAAAGCCTCACGTATTAAAAGTATACTATTCAAAATAGATGGCTATAAATGTTACACATAATCACAAATAAAAGGCAAGTAACACACTAAAGTAAATAAGAAATTTTGAAGTAGAACAACTGAAAATAGGATTTTCTTGCAAAATGTACTCCAATAGTCTTTGTTTTTTTTACAACCCAGATAAAAATAGTGTAAATAGATGATAGATAGATAGATAGATAGATAGATAGATAGATAGATAGATAGATAGATAGATAGATAGATAGATAGATAGGAGATTCATTTACTTACAGTAGTTTCATTTATAATAAAAATAAAATAGTCAAATAAAACATAAATAATAATAATAATAATAATAATAATAATAATAGTAAAACATTATTATTACATAAACTCTCAAATTTTTCCACTTTTAAAACTATGCCGGAAACACCTAAAGCATCATTTGAGTTTTGCATATGAAAATCCAAGGCAAACACAGAATAATGCATTTGTCTATGCTGCAATAGTAGTTGCTTCCTCAAAACCTGCGATAACAGTGCGATGCTTTGATTAAAAAGGGAACAAAGCTCTCTCAGAACTTCACTTTGGGTGAACGCTGAAGTTTATGATTCTCAGACAATAGCACATGTAAAAAATTCCCTCTGATTGACTGACTCAAGGCCACAACATGGCCTATTTACTCAACTACTCAGAAACACAAAAAATTACAGCAACTTTCTTTAGTTTTGCTCATGCTATTACAAACACGAATGTATTGCACTACACAATAAAACAACGGTGTAGAAAGTGGTCTACAGAAACCCTGAAAAAGATCTTACAACACCTTGAAGTATAGGGGAAAAAATCTATTTAAGAACAGAAACTTTTATCTGTTGGTCAAGTTTATTATCTGTCAACTTAACTAATTAATAATTAAAACTTATAATCATAAGAGATGGTGGAGATAAACCTAAAGCCAACCCATCAACTGGATCACGATTGGCCGAAGTCCCTTGACAGTGTCATAAATAAAAAATCACGAGTCTTCGCCACATTTGACCAATCAGAGTCCAGACCCTTCAGTGAAGTCAGCTTAATCACTTATGGGCAATACAGGAAATTTAGTCTTTCTCACATCAGGACAGTTGAGCTGAAGGCAGAAGAGTTTGAAAACAAGATCTGACGCATTTGTGTTCGAAAAGTGATACCACAGTACAGCGCTCTTGTGAAGTAATTTCCACGTTATGCAATATTTTGTAAGCAGGTGGGAAACTGTGAGATAGACACCACAGGAGAAGATATATGAGTGAAGGGCTTCATGTTGCATTACAGAATGGATGTTATTTCCCCTGTAAGTATATGAGAGACTGCATTCTGTTTCAAACCTTTTTTCCAGGTGAAAAAAAAAAAAAAACTACTTTAAAAGTATTGCTACTTTTTATTTGCCTTTTTTGTAATTTAGTAAGTTTTGTAAGTACAGTTTAGTGAAGCTTTATATATAAATAGGTAAAAAGCAAATGGGGTTAAAAAATATTATTTTTATTTTATTATTATTATTACTATTATTATTTCTTTCTTTTTCTTTTAGCTGTCAGAAGAATTAATTCCATATGATTCAGACACTCGGCCGATATATGACTTCTACCCGTATCTCAGTACTGACCCTCAGACTCATCCAGGTAAGTGTGTACGTGTGTAAATTGTTTAACATATATAATCACATATATGTGACCCTGGACCACAAAACCTGTCTTATGTTGCACGGGTATATTTGTAGCAATAGCCAAAAATACATCTTATGGGTCAAATTTATTGATTTTTCTTTTATGCCAAAAATCATTCGGATATTAAGTAAAGATCATGTTCCATGAAGATATTTTATAAATTTCCTACCGTGAATATATATCAAAATTTTTGATTAGTAATATGCATTCCTAAGAACTTCATTTGGACAATTTTGTGGATAAAGATGTATTGAGATGTATAAATCTCAATTTCAAGAAATTTACACTTACGACTGGTTTTGTGGTCCGGGATCACATATCACAAGATTTATTCTTGTTGTTAATACATTATGTGATGATTCTCTGAGGTTTTAAATAATTTTAAATAAATAAATACATTTAACAGCATGACAAGAATCAAAAGAGACTGATAGAACATCTTAAGCTCTTAATTTCCCCAACAACCAGTTTTTAATTTAATTTTAAATTAAATTTTTTCTCCCATGCTGTTTGTCACGCAAGAAAGTGGATGGGACTATGCAGGCGTTCATGCCCATCACAGTGACTTTGAGCCGCCTCAAGGAAACCATTTCACCGAGCTCCATCCCAGCACATACCGCTATGGAGATGTGGAGTCTTTCCATCCATCCGTAGATTCAGGGATGGGAACACTTTTACCCGTAGTTCCTCCACAGGTTAGTCTACAAACCTGCAAACTCTATCTATCTATCTATCTATCTATCTATCTATCTATCTATCTATCTATCTATCTATCTATCTATCTATCTGTCTGTCTGTCTGTCTATCTATCTATCTATCTATCTATCTATCTATCTATCTATCTATCTATCTGTCTGTCTGTCTGTCTATCCTTCTATCTATCTATCTATCTATCTATCTATCTATCTATCTATCTATCTATCTATCTATCTATCTGTCTGTCTATCCATCTATCTATCTATCTATCTGTCTGTCTATATTAAAGCTGTGGCCATTTTACTTTAGTTTTTAGCTTGCAGGAAAAAATTCAGCTATTAATATTCATTTAGTGACTGTACTGTAATCAGAGAAAAGGTCTGAAAGAGAGAAGTGATGAAGAAAAAGAAAGAGAGATGGGCAGGATGTGAGTGGAGGAGACAGACTGATTGCTCAACACTGTCTTTTCCTGACTAAAGACTGTTGCTGCTGTTACACACATTTACACAAGACATGTGAGCCAAGAACAATCACAGCCTCTGAATTTGATGCAAACTAGTACTTTTATATTTGCTACAGTTTTAGTATAAGCTATTTCAGACATAAAGCTGCTCTTCAGAACATACACTGCCAGGAGAAGTCTCTTTTGCTCACAAAAGCTGCATTTATTTGATCAAAACTACAGTAAAAATAGTGACACTGTGAAGTATTATTACAATTTAAAAGATCTGTTTTATATTTGAATATATTTTAAATTTTAATTTATTCTTTTCAGCATCTTCAGTGTCACATGATCCTTCAGAAATCATTCTGATATGCTGATATGCTGCTCAGAAAATACATACATTTTATTATTATTATGAATGTTAAAAACTATTGTAGTGTCTAATATTTGAAATAGACATATCATTATATTATTATTATTTTATTTTTTTTATTTTACGTACCATGAATGTTTGGATGGCAATGTATTAAGGTTTCCAAAACAATAAAAACATTAAACACTGATAATAATCAAAAATGTTTCTTGAGCAGCAAATCAGCATATTAGAATGATTTCTGAAGGATCATGTAACACTTAAGACTGTAATGATGCTGAAAATTTAACTTTGATTGCAGCATTTCAAAATTTAAATACACACACACACGTTGTGTTTTCATGTTTTATGTTGACATTCCATAAGCGTAATGGGTTTTATACTATTCAAACCATATTTTATATCGCCCTACACCTAAACCTAGCCCTCACAGGAGGCTGTTCACACTTTTGCTTTCTGAAAAACAAACAAACAAACAAAAAATCATTCTACATGATTTATAAGCCTGTTTCCTCAGGCAGACCTTAAAAATGTCCCCACAAGGTCAAAATTTACTGGTATTACTATCCTTGTGGGGACATTGGTCCCCATAACATGATAAATACCAGGTACACACACACACACACACACACACACACACACACACAAAACAAAACCATCTTAAAACTAGGCTTAACCCAGAGGTCACGTTAACAGAAAGTTCTCCGTCATTGACAGAATGTTTTTTTATTAGTGCCGGAAAAATCTGAAGGCTGTCCGTCATTTTGACAGATTACACTGAGGGTGTTCTATTGTAAAATTGTTGCTGTTATTCCCACTCCTGCCCAGTTGGTGGCTAGTGCGCTCCAGTCTGGCAGCAGAGCGCTGGATCCAGAACTTGCCGAATTACGACCCCTGCCAGATTACTACCCCCCTAGTATTGGTAGGTTTAGGATTAGGGGCGGGGTTAGGATTAGGCAATCAGGTAGCAATTTCAATGAGAGGCGATAATAATTTGGCAGGCGGTCGAAAATGGGCACAACAACGGTATTAATTGCTTGACAGAATTTAAAATCTGAGATTTCGTTTCATATCAAAAATAACACAAAGCCTATTGCTATTTTTTGGAAGGAAGACGCACTATGTACTGCTTATTCATCAACTGAAAACAGCATAGACCAAAAGATCGATTGGGATTTAAGAATCGATTTTGGTTCATTAAAATGAGAATCTATTAAAATCGAGAAATCGTTTTTGTTTTGTTTTGTTTACCCAGCCCTAGCGTATTTTGTTGTTTTTAAACATTGCGCTGTTGTCCTATAGGTTCATGATTCTAAATTAAAATGTGAACAAAAATAAAAGCAATTAAATGTTTTATTCTAATTCAAATATGAAAATTATAATGGCAGGTAATGATAGATTATGACAGAATTTTTATGGCCCTGTCCGTCAAAATGACGAACAATGTTAAAGTCTAGCGCAACCTCTGGTTTAACCATACAATTTATCTTCCGTCATTCCTAAACAACATAAGCACAAACCCCGCCTACATACATTCTAAAAATTTGAATCATGTCAATGCTAACCTCTAACCCTAACCTAAAGACTAACATTGTGTTTACACAAGGTGTGACCATTGTTGAATAGTTTCGCTGTATGTGATCCATCTATGATTTCTCAGAATCTTTTTCTCACTGCTTCACTGAACTGACCATTGAGATTGGCTGTGGGGTTTTCTGCTCTTTTCTGTTATAGTTCTCAAATCTCCCTTGTACTCATGTTTGATTCAAGATGTTGTGTCAGATTTGATGTCAAAAATCATTGGTTTTCATTTGCCCAAGTAGGTCGATATCTGTGAGCGATGCCAACATCTAAATGGTAGTTGCTCATGTATCACCAGTACTATGCGGAAGTAATAAATAAATTAGCATTTTTGCTCACTTAGCTCCAGAAATATATATTTTGCAACCACATTATTGGCCACAGTAAAATGGCATCCTGACTTTGACTGGTTGTTGGCACCACTAGAAAGCACACAGACTGATGTTGAAACAAACTTAATCATAACCAGCCAAATCTTGACCTTTTGGAACCTTGGTCCAATTCATCTTGGTACAGCATGTTTGAACACAGGCAGGTGTGAATGAGGTGCAGTGAGGTGCAACGAGCAACTGCCATTGAGGTGAATGCTAACATATAGCACAGCACCAGCTGGATTGATTTAAATGTAATTAAAATTTTTAATGCATTAAAACCAAATGTAACTTAATATAAACTTTCGTTTTACATACACCCCTACAAACACAATGAAATAATAAACAAGCCATATAAAAAGTTTACTTGTGCACTAAATGTGTGTGATTTTGCTGATAGAAATGAAACTTTGTGGTTCTCTGGGATGATTTGGAAGCAAAACGTGATGCGCACTTGATTTGTAAATCTGGGGCCACACCACTGTGTGTCCCTTTCTGTTGACACCGAGTTTTTGAACTTCCTCTTTCAATGTAAAGTAATTCTGTGGTTTCCAAGTATTTTATACTTATACAAGATCATGTCAAACCAGCATTTTTTTTTTTTTTAACACTTGAAAATAAGTGTGGGGGAATATCTGACTGATACTTCAATCATAAAATATTGTCTGATAATTTGCATTTGTGAGATATTTTGCTTTATGTTTTACATTATCCATTATCCAATGAAATTACAATTTAGATAACATAGTCTCATGAGAATTTGTAACTACTGCACGCTTTAGCAAATTAATGTCAATTTTTTTTTAAATCTAAGACTTTTTTTTCCCCCAGCCTGCTCATGTCCCACTGACAGTTGGGTTTAGGGGTGCAGTTTCACTGTTTTTATTACAACAAATACATTTTTCACTGTTTTGGAAAATTGTTGACAAATTCATGATATTTTGTATGATATCTAAAAATGTACTGGCAAGTTAGAGACAAATTTGTGTAAATTTGTACAACCCCATTTGTACATTTTTGGATGACCTGCTCCCACTGAGGGTTAGGTTTAGGGGTGCAATTTCACTACTTTTATTACAAATTGCATATTAGATATTGTTGACTGTTTTTGGAAAATTGTTGAAAAATGTATATAAATTCATATGAGCTCATTCATTAGTTTTCTGTGATCTGCTAATGCCCACTGAGGTGTAGTTTTAGGGTGCAGCTTCATGTTTTTTTACTAAAAATGTCACATTTTGGCAAACTGGTTGCAAATTCATTTGACATCATACAATCTCATTTGTCATTTTCATATAACCTGCTTAGGTTTCAAACTTTTTTACTTAAAATCACATTTTCTTTGTATGTTTTGGAAAACTGGTGACGAATTTATGTGAATTTGTACAATCTTATTTTTGCATGTTTTCGTTTGATCTACTCACATCCCACTAATGGTTTTGTTTATGTTTGGGTTGCAGGTTTACAGTTTTTTTAATGAAAAATTGTATGTGTTCATACATATTGTGTTAATTTGTACAACCTCATTCATACGTTTTTGGATGACCTACTTACATCCCACTAAGGGTTAGGTTTAGGGGTGCAGTTTGACTATTTTCTTGTATTTTCAACTGTTTTGGAAAATTGTTGACAAATTTGTACAATCTCATTGATACGTTTTCTATGACCCGCTCATGCCGTAGTTTTAGAGTGCAGGTTCACACTTTTTTATTAAAAAGTCATGTTTTGGTAACTGCCCTTACCAAAAAGAAGTATACTTCAAGTTCATTTCATTAGGTATACTTTAGTAAAGTTCAAGTATATTTTTTAAGTATACTTTATATACATTTTATTCTAGCTTCATGCATTCTTTTTTAGAAACACTTGAATAATAATAAGTTTCATAAATAAAAAAAAGAAAAAAAAAAAAGAAAGAAATAATTGAACAATATTTTTAACAAAACGCTGAAAAAAGACTGAACTGGATTCAGAATGATGATCAAAACTTAGATGTAGTCGATCAACACCCCAAAGCTTGACAGTCATTTCTACCTCTTCGTGGGTCAACATTTTATTCCATAACGTTACACAGTTTTGATTTTTTATGTCTGATGATTGCGTTAGATGACATGTGGAAGCATCTGTTGTTTCAGTTTCTTCTTCACTTGTGATTTGGAAATTCTATGGAAAGACATATAATAGCGCCCCCTACCGTATAACAATGAAAACATTCTCTGAGCTTAGTATGGTATAGCTTAAATATATTTAGACTTTTTCTAAGTATAAGTCAAGTATACTTAAATGTCATTTTAAGTATATCTCTGAGAAGTACATAAAGCACATTTCTGAGAAGTACTAGAAAGTAGACTGAAAGTACACTTTACTATATTTTGTTTAAAAGACGTATACTAATAGTACACTTCAATAAACTTCTTTTTCGTAAGGGTGGTTGGGAATTCTTATGAATTTATACAATATGTCATTTTCATATGAGCTGCTCCTGCACCAGTGAGGGTTAGGTTTAGGGGTGCAGGTTCATGTTTTTTTTTTTTGTTTGTTTTGTTTTGTTTTTTTTTTTACCAAAAATCACACGTTCTTGTATATTTTTGGAAACTGGTGACAAATTTACATGAATTTACAAATCTCATTTGTACGTTTTCATATGATCTGCTCACGTCCTACTGATGGGTTTTTATGGGTGCAGGTTTACTGTTTTCTAGTTATAATAATAATAACTTGTTTTTTATACATATTGCCAAGTTGTGAATTCACGTGAATGTGTACAACCTCATTCGTACATTTTTTTGAGTGCCTGCTCACGTCCCTCTAAGGGTTAAGTTTAAGGGTGCAGTTTCACTATTTTTATTACAAATTATGTATTTTCGTATAATTTCGTATAAATTTGTACAGTTTCATTCTTATGAATTCACACAATTTCATTTTTCATTTTCATATGTCCTAACACACAAATGAAGATTGGGTTTAGGGTGCAGGCTCATAAATTGCATGTTTTCATATGTTTTGTATGTTCGTATGAAACTGTTGGTGAATTTATATGAACCTGTACAAACTCATTTGCACATTTTCGTATGACCTAATCACATGCCACAAATGGTTTTGTTTTTGGTTTGGGTTGCAGGATTACAGCTTTTTACTTAAAAATTGAATGCTTTCATACAGGCAAGTTGGTGGCAAATTCATGTAAATTTGTACAATCTCATTCGTACGTTTTTGGATGACCTGCTCACTAAAGGTTAGGTTTAGGTGTGCAGTTTCACTATCTTTATTACAAATTATGTATGTATGACCTGCTCACATCACAGGTTTAGGTTAGGTTTAGGGGAGGTTTAGGTTGTGGATGCGGGTTGAATGGCACGATGGCTCAGCATTGGTGCCTCAAACAAGAAGGTCCATTGGAGTCCTGGCTGAGTCAGGAGTTTGTATGTTCTCTCCCTTCTGGTGGTTTCCTCAGGGTGCTCTGTTTTCCCCTGCAGTCCAAAAAAAGGTCGATTAGATAAGGTTAACTACTATAGGTGTGTCCTAATTCTGAGAGTTGGTGCACTTCATAAAATAAAACTTGGACCAAGTTGGCTAATAGCACTGTTTGCTTTGATTGTATGAGTTCATGGGTAATATAAGGAGCCATGAGTATGGAGTGAAGTTTGTGCCAATATTAATCAAACAAATCCAGCGTTTGGAAATAAACACAATCTGCTTTGCAAAGAAAAACTCAACTTTCAAACAAACACAAAGTGATTTGCAAATACAAAACTCTATCTGAAATGCAGAGGTATGGACAAATATATGTATTGTGTGTTACAACTGTGAGACTCAGTTGCCGTTTTATGGGGAAACTTGGCTTGATTTTCTCACAAATGCAATTGAGCAACTTCCTTGTTGTCTTCATATGAAATTTACGCTAGTCTCCTGAGACCCGAAACACCCGTTTAACTTTTCAGGGAACGCAGCAGACCAACATGAGTGGGGAACAGGTGAGTTTCTGTCTTACTATATCTAAAATGAACCATTTAGATGTTTTCACAAAGCGACCCTATACTACAATGTCAGTGAAATTCACAATAAGTGCTGTAAAGTTGTTCACATGATTGATTAGTTCAAAAATCAGAAAAACTGATCCATTCTCTGTACTTCTTATCCTCTGTTGGATTGTGTGATATATACATATGTTGATACAATTGTTCAACATTCAAAACAATGCAGGGGTATAATAACAATATATCATGTCACAATATATTGTAATACTAAAATGCAAATGTATTGTGGATAGCCACAATACATAAATATTTGTCATCTGAGTCACTCCGAGAAGAGTCATTGCTGTCCAGAGTATGTATTTAACCGTGTAGGCATTTTAGTATTACAATATATTGTGACATGATATATTGTTATTATACCCCTGCATTGTTTTGAATGTTGAACAATTGTATTAACATATGTATATATTCTATATCCCGCGTTCCAACAGAGGATATGGAGAATGGATCAGTTTTTATAGAGAAAGACATCCTAGTACATATTTAGCCATGTCTAATTAATCATGTTAACAACTTTACAGCACTTATTGTGAATTTCACTGACATTGTAGAATAGGGTTGATTTGTGAAAACATCTAAATGGTTAATAATAGATATAGTAAGACAGAAACTCACCTGTTCCCCACTCATGTTGGTCTGCTGTATTTCCTGAAAAGGTAAAAGGGTGTTTCGGGTCTCAGGAGACTAGTGCAAATGGACCGACAGCACCATCTGCTGTTTTTTGGGAGGGAAGTTGCTCAATTGCATTTGTGAGAAAATCTGCCTGCACGCATTTGTGAGAAAATCAAGCCAAGTTTCCCCATAAAAAGGCAACTGAGTCTCACAGTTGTAACACATAATACATATATATGTCATACCACTGCATTTTCTCTCAAATAGAGTTTTGTATTTGTGAATCACTTATTTGCTTTTATTTGCAAAACGCTGGATTAGTTTGATGAATATTGGCACAAAATTCACTCCATACATGAGGCAAGACTAATGATTGTTGGTCTATCTCTACAGTATACTTACGTTCCTCACCCACTGTACCAACGATCCCCCGTCCCCCACTGCAGCACTGATGATGAGGACCCTGGGGGACGCAGTCCACCCTTTGAGGTCTCAGAGGGTGAGGAAGACAATGACAGACATCCAGGCATCTCTAGCACTCTATCAGGTGAGCAAGAAACACAAAACACTGTTTTCATGGTCTTGGTCTTGTCTTGGATTCAAATTTCCTGTGGTATGAATTAATATAAGCTCATTACCAAAAAATATAAGTTAAAAGTGTCTATCTTTAAACCTTCCAGAACATCTGGCCTATAAACGTCCATAATAAGGGAATAAACAGCAGTTCACTAATGCCTTAGCTACACTTTATTTATAGTTACATTCCAATTGGAGTATTACTGTTGAGTTAGGTTAGGGTTAGTAGCATGATTATCTTTATTCTCAAAATAAAGTGTTATCCAGATTTAAAGTCAAAATATTCCTTTAAAGTTTTTTTTTTTTTTTTTTTTTTTTTTTTTAAATAATTCCCATTTGGAATCAAAACTGGTGAGCTGATGGGATTGTGTACCACCCAGACTTTAAACTGAACATCAACTTTTACAGGAAACAAGCGGAAAGTGCGTCTCTATCAGTTCCTCCTGGACCTTCTGCAGGACGGAGACATGCGGGACTGCATCTGGTGGGTGGACCGAGAGCGTGGCGTCTTTCAGTTCTCCTCCAAACACAAGGAGACACTCGCTGGCCGCTGGGGCCAGCAAAAGGGCAACCGCAAGAGAATGACCTACCAGAAGATGGCCAGGGCGCTGCGCAACTACGGCAAGACCGGCGAGGTCAAAAAGGTCAAGAAGAAGCTCACGTACCAGTTCAGCGGCGAAGTGATGAGGAGGATGACAGCGGATAGGAGGCAGTATCATCACTGAAGCTCTGGACGCAAAACATTTCCTTTACAATCCAGTCTCTCTTACCTACAATATTCACAGATTCTCTCCGCCATTGTTCTGCTGCAAAACATGTAATCTCAGGGATATGTAATACTTATAGGTAAAAAAGGGATATGTCATATTTTGAGTAGCTGACAAATGGACTCGGACAAAAGACATTTTTTAGGTTTCTTTGTAGTACATGCTTTTATGGTTTGATACTGTAAGTGGTCACTATTTCTTTTTTCCACTTCAAATCAGCTTAATGATTTTTTTACTATTTTTACATTTTAAGTGTCCAGTGGTGTGGCAAAAAGAACAAACATGTCACATTGTCTCTGAAAGTTAATATGGCCATGAAAAGTGCATGCACAATAACAATACTATCATTTTAATCACACATTGACATTTCAATTTTTTCAGGTTTTTTGACACATTTTGACATCCATATGCTTCATCCATGCAAATAAGTAAAGCTTTAACTTATTTTAGGCGTATTAATGCAAAATATTCTGTCATTATGTTATGTGGAGATGCCACAGCACTGAAAAAATGAACCTGGAAGTCCTCCTTGAAAGTAGCTTATTTTCTTCCTGTTGGGTTCCTAATTAGCGACAAAGATCCCAAACAGATTCAATGGATTTGTCGCAACATATAATTCATAAGGTGCATTTCTGAAAATATATTTAAGTAGTATTTCTATCTTTTGCATTTTGACGCTTCTGGATTTCACAGTTTGTGATATAAACAGCTAAAAACTAAAACACAGTTTAAATAGATTTTTATGTCTTTTATCACATTTTCTTGTCTTTTTCTTTTTTTTTTTTAATTCAGCAAGGATGCATGAAACTGATCAAAAGTGACAGTAAATACAGGTATAATATTTATAATATTAAAAAGATTCTTTAAGCTGTAATAATATTTTACATTGCTGTTTTGCTGTATTTTTGATCAAATACAAGCTGCCTTTGTAAGCATAACACAAAAACAAACAAATAAATAAACATAAAAATCTTACTGATCCCAAACTTCTGAGCTGTAGTCCAATGGCAGCCATTCAAAAAGTTATATACGAGTTGAAATTATTAGTATTGTTATTATATTACATTATAGCCATCCTTTGGTAGATGTTAGAAAAACAGTTACAGTGAAGTGAAATGATTTTAAGGGCCTACAACAATTCTGGTAGTATTATTTGTCTATTTAACATAGTAATTACATACTTAAAATGATCAATTAGACGAGTACAGCTTGTAAACGGGTTTACTGCAACTATTATAAATCACATTTTTGTTTTTGTTTATGCAAGTACAACTTGTCAGATCAGCCTGTGCCATGGTAATAATTTAAGTTCATGGTAATACTAATATATTTCTACTATGAATTATGCTTTAAATCACTTTATAATGGCAGACCATAATATGAATTGACAATCCAAAAATCTATATTTCTAGTAATCGGGTTGGCTTGAGAAAGCTATCTAGCCAAGCCTAGCAACTAGAATCATGTTAGTAACATGCTAATCATGCTAGAAACAGACTAGCAACATGCTAATAACTTGCTAATTATGTTAAAAATATGCTAGTAACTGGTTAATCATGCTAGAAACATGCTAGCAACATGCTAACTTGTTAATTGTGCTAAAAAAATGTTAACTTGTTAATCATGCTAGCAACATGCTAGTAACATGCTAATCATGCTAGAAACAGACTAGCAACATGCTAGTAACTTGCTAATAATGTTAAGATCATACTAACAACATTTTAATTATCTATCTGAAAGACTGCATTCAAAATGTAACCTTTTAAAACTACTTTATACTTCAAACTATTTCAAACTGAAAACCATCAAACTTAAAACTTTTTAAAACTTTTCAAACTTTCTGGTCCAGCTTTCTCAAGCCAACTTCAAAACTTAGTTTAAAGTTATAAGTTCTAGTTACAAGAATTAATATCTCATCCAATGATGATGCTCTATGCTGCCACCCAGGGGACCACGAACAACACGCTCCACATTCACAAACAAGAAACAGATTCACAGAACTGGATTTCATTGCTCTTTAGGGCATTTCCAAAGTTACTCACTCAAAAAATTGTTTCAGTTTTACCTCGAAGGATTTGGTTTCTGTTTTTAACGGGGAAATGGTGAGCAGAAAAAAAAATAGAGCAAAAGAGAAACTAGAGAAATCTATAAATGATACTGCTGTTTTTAGATGTGTGTATGCAGAATTAAATAGAAACCAAAATGGGATATGAGTACACAACACACAGGACAAAGCTAATAAAACAACAGAAACTAAAAACCAGACAGGCTGCGTAGAACATGTGTGCATTTTTGTCAAATTTATTGTTGTCACATTGTTTTTGTTCAGTTCTTAAGTTAACAGTCTCAAAACAGTAAAACCTAAAAACTAGATGTACGTAACAGTGCTGTAGAATCGAACGTCATGGTTAAAACAGAGGCATAAGAAAATGTCACACGTGTGCCGTATCAGTGTGTCCTGCTGAAACAGGACGTGCGTCATAGGTGTATTATGCACCAGAAATACTAAAATTCAACATTTTGAAATTTCACATCATCCGGTTACTTCCCTTATAATGTTCACACACCGACAACAAGCAACAAATCACCCACTAACAACTTTAGAAGTAGAGAACAATTATCTTTAGACAGATTGAAAATAAGCTAGACTATGTTAGTGTATCTGTTTATTAAATAACACTTTTCATATCTCTCTGCTTTAGGTTATCAAACGCACCATATTTAATGTAATAAACATTCCAAAATGTTGTTCATTGTGCTGCCATTTAAAAATCTACAAACACTGCTCTCTGTTTAGGTCCGGCTGGAGGAACTCCACAGTGATTTTTAGGCAATGACACGACGTGTACACGACAGCTTCACGTTCAGTTGTTGGCGGCGTCAGCGTGTCTGGGCCAGTTGTCTTCCTCAGAGGCCGAGTCAAACTCTTCCTCTGTTTCTTTGGGAGGAGCTCTGGATCACAAACACACACAAATCAAAGTTTATTTTGCATATTATTAGTTGGGGATCCAGACTCAAAAACCGACCAGGGAGCCACTGGTGAAACATTTAATAGTCAAATAATTTTTTAAGTTGCCAAATTACAGAATCACTCATTATAGGTTGGTCATAAACATGTCAATGGTTCAGGTTTGTGGAATAATGTTGAAGATCTATTCAGTTGATGAAGATTTAAAAAGATCTGATTCATTCAAAAGAACCTGCTTGAAAACATTATGTACAAGCGATTGCTAACAACTACATTAGCTCATAGCCTTAGCTTTATGAATGATGAAAAAAACCTGGCTGTACCTGATGTAGCGTGGTCCACACTTGCCCTGAACCACCTCCTTAGTCAGTTCCACAGCAATGATGTCAGATTGAGGCACCTCAAACATGGGCTCCAGCAAGAGCTTCTCCTGAAAGACCAGAGATCACACACATCAGATATGTACTAACGGGATTTGGTGTCCAGTCCTGCTCCTGGAAGGCCACTGTCCTACGAATGCGCAAGCAGGAAAAAGCTTATGGGGTCCGATATTCCCAGATCAGTTTCAGTCCTCATTCATATGTGGATATAAATCGGATACATGCATTTGCATCTGGCATGTAAGCAGACAAATTGGATATCCCCCCCGATCAATGCAAGTTGTACATCTCTAAAAAAAGCAACGGTGGCAAATAACGTCAACTTAGGTGGACACTTTTCCAGGTCAGTATCAGCAAAGTGTTGCCAAGTACTCAGTTTCCCTGTGGAACTGGGCTTTTTTTAAACTGTTGCCATGGGGGTTTTTTTGTTCCGTAGGTTAAAGCAATCTCTGCCCTTCGCTATTTAAGGAAGATCCCTGCAGAAGGGGAAACCCGTGGAATAAACATGGTTGTTTTGATTAGCAATTGGTCTGGTTTTGTTTCGCAGACCTGGCAACCCTGTTTCTGGGTCAGTATGTCTAGCCTGGGTTGTTTCACCAAGTGTATAGTGTAAATGCAGGTCTCAGACACAGGGCACTGTTAAAGGATTAGTTCACTTCCAGAATAAAAAATTCCTGATAATTTACTCACCCTTACATCATCCAAGTTGTTCATGTCAGTCTTTCTTCAGTCAAAAAGAAAGTAAGATTTTTGAGGAAAACATTCCAGGTTTTTTCTCCATATAGTGGACTTCAATTGTAGGGCCCTATGAAATTTTCTCAACTCCTTTTTAATGGTAAGTTAAATTTTATTAATCAAAGAGCATGTCTAATTAATTAAAATCATGAAACTTACACAAATTCACATCACTTTAATAAAGACTTAACAAAAATGACGTTTAGGGCCCTAAAAATTGTTTTATTTATTCTCACCATATGTTTTATTGTTATCAATTTCTGTGTTTTAGCATGTCTAATTATTTGAATGCACACTTAATTTATTCAAATGTATTCTTAAAATAGCCTTATGAAAGTTTTTTTTGCCCTCAGAAATTCTGTGTTGTGTATTTAAAATGTTCTGGTTATCAAATGAAGGCATGAAACATTCATTTCATTTATCTTTTAATTATTAAAAATTAAGCAAACTTTTTTGGGCAAACAAAAAGGAAAATTAACTATTAAAACTAAAATATGGATGAAATGTTGTGTGATTATACCCTAAAAATCATGTTTGTTTCATTTTAGTAGTAGTAGCAGTAATAGTAGTAATATATATCTGGCACAATGTCTTCAAGTTGATGTCAATGTCTTCTTCAATGTCTTCAAAACCGGACTTTTATTTTGACTGGTTGCCGTGTCTACCTTTACATTTCTGTGTGTGCATGATATGACGCCATTTTTCCTAAAACGGAACGGTCAAATGCTGAAATCACAGCGAGCGTCACGCGCTTCAGTGTGTGTAGTAAACAAAAGCGCTCGTCTGCTCCATTCATTAAAACAGGGACACACAGAACATGCAGGATTCACATTTAAATGGTATTTTTGCGGTGTAATATTTACAGATACTAGTCCATAATACATAACGCATGAGGTCGAGCTAGTGTAAGACGAGCATTTTTGGATAAAAAGACACATCGTTTTACTAGATAGGACCCTTATTCCTCGTTATCGTGTAGAGCCGTTTGAAACTGCAATGAAACTGCAATTTGTATCTTCAACCCGTAGGCCACTATTGAAGTCCACTATATGGTGAAAAATCCTGGTGTTCTTTCCTCAAAAACCTTAATTTCCTTGCGACTCAAAAAAGAAAGACACAAACATTTTGGATGACATGAGGGTGAGTAAATTACCAGGAAATTCATTTTTATTCTGGAAGTGAACTAATCCTTTAAAAGACGACGTAAGCTGGTCGTCAGAAAAAAAAAATGGACATAGTCAACAAATCGGAATTGGGCATCAAGACATGCAGTGTAAATGTGGCCTAACAGAAATGCAAGGATGTGCAGGCAGATACTGAATGTGGTTTTGATTCTTGTTATTTACCATGATGGAGCGAAGACCTCTGGCTCCTGTCTTCCGTTCCAGTGCAAAACGGGCGATTGCTCTTAATGCCTCTGGGGTTACATTCAGCTCACACTGGAACGAAAAACACAAAAGCAGAAGATGAATAACTAGACTTACTACTGGTCTATGAATAACCACTAAGCACAAAATATGGGTTACCGTGATGTTGGTTGATGCAGGAGTGTTCAATCCTGCTCCTGGAGGACTACAGTCCTGCAGACTTTAGCTCCAACCCCAATTAAACCAACCTGATTTTCAATGAAGACCTTCAGACTGACTATAAACTTTCAAGTAAGTGTGTTGAAGCAATTTAAAGCAAAACACTGCAGGACACGCCATCCAGAAGCCGGACTGGACATCACTTGTTCAATTATACATACTTTATCCATACTGAAGAGAGCCTGATATTGAGGGACCACTGCGTTACGAGGCTCTGTAAGGATCTGCACCAGCATCTCCTCGTCTAGACTGTGCAGTGGCACCACCACAGGCAAACGGCCCACAAACTCTGGGATCATGCCGAACTCGATGAGGTCCCGTGCTTCAACGTGCCGCAGGAGCCGGTCCTTTTCCTCAATCTCAGCCATTGCGTCCATTTCATTCCCTGAGCTGTTGGCCAGATCTGCAGCCGCTGCAGCTCGACGCCCTTTGCCCAGGTTAGAAGGCGTCCCAAAACCAAGATACTGCAGGTGATATGAAGAAAGTACAACATACTGATAGTCAGATTTATGTTGAAGAACTTGTATTTAATTATATTAAACTGAGGAAAAAACAACCTTCTCATTTTTCCTACGGCTGATGATTCTGTCCAGCCCATTGAAAGCACCTGATGCCACAAACAGGATGTTGGTTGTATCCACTTGCACCGTCTCTCCTCTCAACTTCCTGCTGTTCTTCTCTGGAACATTAACGATTGTTCCCTCAAGCAATTTCAGCAAACCCTGAGCAGACACACAGGAACATCAGCATTTAAGAAAATGACACACAATGCAAAAAAAAGTCTCTGCTGAAGCTTCTTTTCTGCAGTGAATTATAACATTATTAAGTTGGCTTGAGAAAGACAACGTACTGATCTGCTGTATAAGCTTCTTCTTCTTCTGAGAAAAATTTAGAATCTCCTCCTAGAGCTTTAAAGCTACAACCAGCAACCTCGGGTCAAACCTTCAGACTGGTCTGAAGTTAATTGCTATATCTTTTCTAAATGATCCGGCTCACGGTTTAAGAAAACCAGACTATCAAAACGACCTAAAATCCCATAGACTTTCATTGACGGGGTGAAAACTTTTATACAAAGAGACCTATGGTGCATCTATGCTGTTTATTGCTATTGCAAAGCTTAACAACTCCCTACTTAAAAAACAGCTAAAACCAGCCTAAGCTGAATGGCTGGCTTGGCTGGACTCCCAGGCTGGTTTTAAAGTGGCTTAAAGTGGTTTTGGCCACTTTTTAGCTGATCAGGCTGGTCTTAGCTGGCCATGCTGGGAGACTTGCTAAAAGACAAGCCAAGGTTAAACCAGCTATTTTCAACTTAAACCAACTAAGGCTAGACAACCAGCCTTGGCTGGTTTTAGCTGTTTTTTACTGAATCAGCTGGTTTTAGCTGGTTTAAACATGTTAATCATGCTAGCAACATGCTAATAATGCTAGAAACACACTAACAACATGATAGTAACTTGCCAATCATGCTAACAACTGCTAGTAACTTGCTAATCAAACTAGTTACTTTCTACTAATTTGCTAACCATGTTAGAAACATGTTAACAACATGTTAGTAACTTGCTAATCAAGCTAGCAACATGTTCTTAACTTGCTAATCATACTAGTAACATACTAGTAACTTGCTAATCATCATGATAAGATGCTAGAAACATGATAGCAAAATGTTTATCGTGCTAACATGTTAGTAACATGCTAATATGCTAGCAACAAGCCAAAGACTACAGAATAGTAGTCCCGCCTTCTTAATGAAAAAAGGGCCAATCATTGACTAGTAAAGTCAGCGTGTCACTGCAGCTGCCGTTAGAAGTCCCGGCTTTTTTTTTTTTTTTTTTTTGAGAATCGCTTTTTGAATGTTAGACACATGCTAGTAACATTTTAATCATGCTATAAACATGTTAGGAACTTGCTAATCATGCTAATAACATGTTAGTAACTTGTTAATCATGTTGTTAACTTGCTAATCATGGTAGTAACATGTTAACAACATGCTAATCATGCAAACAACACTGTAATCAGCCTATAAAAATGTAAGCAACAAGCTAATCATGCTAACAACATGTTAAATCATGTAAGCATGACAGCAATGATAGCAACATCAACTTTCATACTTTTACAACTGCTTCAAACTTTCAGGCTAAGCTTTCTCAAGCCAACTTAAAGTTTGTTCTCCAACTTTACTCATCTGGTTCTGTTTATCCTACTACTCGTTGCTGGTTTGTGTTCTACTTCGCACGTTGAACCTTCAAGGGTTCTTTTAAGCGAGGAGTACCCAAGTTACAACAGCTAGCCACTGGGGTACCTCAAGGTTCGGTTGTTGGCCCACTTCTCTTTTTGATATAAACAATACAGCTGGCACCATTTAGAAAAAGTTTTCCTACCTTTTAAGTTGAACCTATCTATAACAATTCAGCACAATATCATTATTCAGCTGGTTATGACAGTAACAACACCAGCTGGTTCAGCTATGAACCCAGTGGATTACCAGCTGACTTTCACAGACTGCTTACCAGACTACATGGTCATGCAGATTAGTACTTTTTAGCATCAAGATCAGACCCTCCCTGTCCTTCCTTTCTGCTGTATTCAGTAGATGCTTGTCATCTCAAACGCAGACTTCTGTAATGACTTCAGTGAACCCACACACTTCTCAGTCTCACCGCTCTGTTTGCTATTAGTTGCCCACATTGTCTGGATCTGGTCTAGATTCTGTTGAGTGTGCAGCAGCTATTTATTTCTGAATCTTTTAGGAGATTGGGAAATCATTTTGTTTTTTTGTTTTTTTCTTGGTTTTACCACAGTGGGCGTCTTTGTAAAAAATGTAAACGCATGTTTATGGAAACCTCAGCTCAAGAGTTCCTTGGAACAAAAGTGATCTCAGAAGCACATTTCAAGGTTAAACAAAGTCAAGAAACTTCCATTGGACCACTTAGATTAACCCTTTAAACTACAGTTTTGCGGAAGAGAAATTATGACCAACTGACCAACAAAATGTCCTGTCGTTGTTTGTTGTGCTCGCAGCTCCTTAGATTTACATGGACACAATCTGATTTATTCAACTAATTGTCTAATTTAAAAAAAACTGCTTCACAATTGCACTGTGCATTAGTTATATTTCATGACTTGTTAAAAACGTATATATTAATATCCATACAACAATTCTGGGATGTTCAGGCAGTACCTCTGACAAGAGATTTTCAGCAGTGTGAAGTAGTTCAGTAGGCCAGTAACTCTGTGTATTGGCGGTGACAGAATCATAGAGCTTTGGGAGAGATGAATGTGGCTGAAATATAATCACAGACCTGCTGAACTCCTTCACCTCCAACATCTCTCAGCTGATGAATTCCAGGCACACTGCCAATCTTATCCACCTCATCCAGAAACACTATGCCTGCAAGAGAATGACAAATGAATGACAAATCACAGACCTTCGAACAGAAAGGGTTCATTTTTAAAAATAGTAAGTTCACTTAGAAAGAGGAATCAAAATGTTTCAGTGAAATATTAAAAGGTCAGACACAGAGGCGTTTTATATCAGTCAACTTCTGTTCCTTGTAATGAAAGATTATTGTTTATTAAATGTGGGGAGGCAGGCCATCTTCACTTCCATGAAACCATTGGTTACTACAGTAAAATCTGTTATTTTTTTCTAAGATTAAATGTTACAAAATTGCAAAGTCTGAGAGTCTGACCTTGCTGGGCTTTCTCAACTGAATAGTTGGCGTCCTGCAGAAGTTTGGCAATAACAGATTCAATGTCCTCGCCCACATAGCCCGCCTGTGTCAGGGTGGTACAATCGCAGATTGCGAAGGGTACATCCAAGCATTTAGCCAGAGTCTGGGCCAGCAGAGTTTTACCTGTGAATGTTAACAAAAATACAATATTTCAATATACACTACCAGTCAAAAGTTTTTGAACAGTAAGATTTATGTTTTTGTTTTTAAAGTCTCTTCTGCTCACCAAGCCTGCATTTATTTGATCCAAAGTGCAAACAGTAAAATTTAGAAGTATTTTTATGATTTAAAACAACTGCTTTCTATTTGAATATATAGTCAAATGTAATTTATTTCTGTGATCAAAGCTACATTTTCCGTATCAGTACTCCAGTCTTCAGAGATCTTTTGAGAGAGGGAAAGAAATGCTCCTTGCTTTCATTTAGCCAAGGATGCTTTAAATTGATCAAAAGTGATGACAAAGGCACTTAATGTTACAAAAGATTTCTACCTCAGATAAATGCTGTTTTTCTGAACTTTGTATTCAAAGAAACCTGAAAAAAAAATTCTACTCAGCTATTTTCAACATAATAATAAATGTTTTTTGAACAGCAAATCAAATTATTACAATAATTTCTGAAGGATCATGTGACTGGAGTAATGACGCTAAAATGATGCTTTGAAATCACAGGAATAAATTACATTTGACTATATATTCAAATAGAAAGCAGTTGTTTTAAATCATAAAAATACTTCAAAATTTTACTGTTTGCACTTTGGATCAAATAAAAAATACGTTCAAACAGAAAACAGTTATTTTAAATAGTAAAAATATTTTAAAATTATACTGTTTTTGCTGTACTTCGGATTAATTAAATGCGACTTTGTGAGCAGAAGAGACTTAAAAATTAAGATTAGAAACTTAGATTAAAAATCTTAATTTTCAAAAACTTATGATGGATAGTGTAAATCAAAATTATCAAATTTTAACATTTCATTCAGTTGACTAGATTTTAGGCACACAGACTATATATATTTATTTATTTATTTATTTATTTATTTTTCAAAAACCACAGAGTATGACACCTTCTTGCTGTTCTGTCATTAATACAAGTGCTAACATATCCTAAAAGGATAAATCGCACAAATAAATGTCCAAGTCATGGTTAATAAATCAATCAATCGATCAATCAATAAATAAATAAAAATAATATATAATAATTTGTGTATAGAAAATTAGGCCTATTTTGGGGTCATTAAGATTTTTTGCATTATTTTAATGAAAATTAAGCATATTTCACCTCTAATTCTTATAGACTGGTTAAGTATTTATCAATAGCCATACACATCAAACAATACATCAAATTGGCCACCAGTAGGTGCTATACAGGGTTATGTGAAGATCCCGTACTAACCTGATCCAGTGGGTCCCAGCAACACAATGTTGCTCTTTTCCAGCTTAATATCAGTGGGGGCGGAGTCAAGCACGTCCCTGCCCCTTTTGTCTTGAGGAGCTTGCTGATTGGTCTGCTGCTGAACAGACGCGCCCAGAGCGTTGCCATGGGGATTGATTCCAGCGATCTGAAGCAGCTCTAAGAAAACAACCACACCACACTTCACATCTCCATCCAGCACATCATGTGTTATTTATTTAACCATGAAAAAGCAACATGACTCCACAGGAATTTAGCTGCTTTTGCCCGGAACCCTGTGGGCTAAATCTCTCTAAAAATATAAAATAACCAAACACAGATTTTTCTTCCTCTACTTTCAGTCAAGTGTGGAATGTGTTATTTGTTTTCAAAGGAGTAGTTTGGAGTTTTCACTGTGTTTTCAATTATTTGCTTTTTAAGTTTTCTCATGAATTCACAGTTAAACTACTCTTATACATGAGCTTGTATCTTGATTAAGTATCAAATCTCAGGATCTAAGTTGGGGTAGCGGTCACTATTACACAACCCATAATTATGTCATCAGAACGGCCTAGTTTCCAAGCCCTGTCCAGTATGAGCCAGACCGGCAGGTCTCCTGCTGGCCCTCGTCCACACTATAAATAAGAACCAAGCGGACAGAAGCCCCAGTGTGAAATCTGAATGGCCAGAGACCCTGAGGGCTCTAACTAGGTCGTTGTGACACTTCATCCCACTTTATGGAGGTCAGTGATGAACCCAACAGATCCTGAGTGCACCACACACAAGCACAGATGGTTGATATGTGTATACATGTAAACATGGAGTCATGTTATGTCTGCAAATTTCACAATTTGTACCACAAAACCGTCGGGAAGTTCAAATGTTTCCTCTGTTAGGTTATTCTACTGTATGTGAACGTGAAGTACACAAAACAAACACTTACTTGTAAACCTGTATTCATCTTCACGTCTTCTGATCTCTAACTCTACAGAGGAAAGGACAGTAAACTTAGCATAATGAGCAAATCTAACATCACAAAATGAGTTGTGTAACAGTAACAGCAGGGGAAAGTTCAGACGCTTACGCTGGCTCTACCCTGGAATACTACAGACACACCACTGGACAAATGACAAACTATACAGACCCTCAATGCCTCAACAGATCAGTGAGCTGAAGAACGGGAACAGTACGGACTGAATTGCAGCTTTTGTCTCTCATACACTACCATACAAACATTTAGGGTCAATAGGAATAATTTTAAGAAATTAAGAATCGCAAGGATGCGTTAAATTGATTGGACGTATTAGTAAGGCCTTTTAATTTTGTTACAAAGATAGATTTCTAATAAATGCTGGTCTTTGAACTTCTTTTTTTGCAGCCTTATGTCTCACTTGGGACAAAGAGGAAAGTAAATTTGAACTTTCTCCTCATCAAAAAAATGCAGAAAAAAAAAGAGTGTTTTTCACAAAAAGTTTTCAACATTGGAATATAAATGTAATAAAATGTTTCTTGAGCAGCAAATCAGCATATTAGAATGATTTCTGAAGGATCATGTGACACTGAAGACTGGAGTAATGATGCTGAACATTCAGCTTTGATCACAGGAATAAACTACATTTTAATAAAATATTAAAATAGAAAACTGTTTTATTTGTAATATTTCTAATCAAATAAATGCAGGCTTGGTGAGCATAAGAGATTTTCAAAAACAATAAAAGAAAATTTACTGACCCCAAATGTTTGAACAGGAGTGTATAATATTTCATATGTAAATATTTATGCAATAAAATGGGTTAAAGGATGGTAATAATGTAATATTATTAAAGTATTATTATAATTTCTACCCAACAATCACTGACAGTAATCAAGCAGATTCAAGACGTTTAATGTAAACACTAAAATACATTCAATTTGTTGTTCCACTTTTTTTCCCACTGTTTTTCCACTTTTCCAAAAAAAATAATATCTAACTTTTGAGTGTCTTTCTTTCTTTTTTCTTTTTTCTTTTTTTTTTTTTTTTTTTTTTTTTTGAAGTAGTCAGCTTGAAATGATTCATAGAAATATAATTTTTAGAAATAAAAAAGATATATATATATATATATATATATATATATATATGGCGGTCACAAGACAAGGAAGGTTAGTAAAACTAAAGATACACTGTTTTGGAAAGATACTGGCCAAATAAAGTGTCTGTTAAAATCCTTGTAATCAGTGTTGGGGAAAGTTACTTTTAAAAGTAATGCATTTACAATTTTGCATTATTCCCTTTTAAAAAAAGTAACTACTTGCGTTACTTTTTCTGGAAAGTAATGAGTTGCGTTACTTTCTAAATCTGAGCAGGGCTTGCTTGTTTGTTTTAATATAAAAAGTTCAATTTTTGGCATATGTAAAAGCCCTTTCACACCAAAAGCCTCAGGCTGAAGGAAAAGTAAATTTTCATCTGTATAACAGAATGCAGAAGATGAAAAGTTCAACACACTTCAGCAATAATAAAAAAAGAAGAACAAATGTTAGTTTATCTTGAGTAATTTTTGCTGAATCATTGTTTTGGAAGTAAAGTCCACTTCCAAAACAATGATTCACATATAATGCACTCTTGTCATCCCAGATGTTCATGTCTTTCAGAAATTATGTTTTTTGAGGAAAACATTTCTGCATTTTTCTCCATATAATGGACTGATATGGTGCCACAATTTTGGTGCCTAAAATGTTTTCCTCAAAAAACATTTCTTTACGACTGAAGAGACAAACACATGAACATCTTGGATGACAAGGGGGTGAGTACATTATCTGTAAATTCTTGTTCTGGAAGTGTCCTTTAATATGATTGAATTGGATCATCAAAGGTCAGCAGCAAAAACATTAGTTAAAAAATGGGATTAAATACATAAAAGATATTTGTATTATTTAACTTATTTAATGACTGCAGGTTTGAATCATATGTTCACATTTATTCTAGAACTAAAGTAACACTAAAGTAACATCTCTCTCCCGATTTCTCTCGACATGGGGACAGGAGAGCTTTTAATCAATAAATAGGAAAAAAGTAACTGCCGTTACTTATTTAAAAAAGTAACTCAGATATTTTCTTGCAAATTAAAAAGTAATGCGTTACTTTACTAGTTACTTGAAAAAAAGTAAACTCATTATGTAACAAGCATTACTTGCAATGAGTTACCCCAACACTGCGTGTAATATTCATTATGTTGCTTAAGCTTATTATATTTTATTAACATGTATTGTTATATTTGTGTATTGAAAGAAATATTTTCATTGTATTATTTGCTGTGCTCATTTACTCAATTACAAAGTGGAAAATATTTTAACAAAACCTGAAGTTTTTTTTATTATTAGTTCTTTTTTTGTTGAGATACTGTCTACTGAATAAGACTAAGCGGTAACAGTTTACAATGAGGTTCAATTTGTTAACATTAGATACCAAAAGCAATGAACATTTTTAGGTATGCCACCGACTTTCTGGTTGACTAAACGTGTGTTTAGTCAAATAATCTTTAATATATAGCCTATAATCTTTCATATATACCCTACTCCACGCTCAAGCGCACATATAAAGCTTGCCGCAGAGTACCGGCAAAAGTAATGACTGTGTTGGGAAAAATATCAAGGAGAGAGGAGAGATTTTATTATATTATTTAACAAAAACTAGTGCTATTTCAGTCCGTGTGGATGCTGACTCACAGCAGTCTCCAGTTTTTCCTCTGCAACTAACCAATGAATACAATTTATTTAGTATTTATATATTTAGAGTATTTAGATATTTATTTTATCGTTAAATGGCAGATTACGATATAATACAAACCTCTAGGAGAGAGCGAACTCTGTTTCTCCGTTTCCGCTTGCTGTCGGCCTGCTGCCGGAAGGTTGTTGTAGATCCGTTTGTAATGATTATAGACGGCAACTGCCAACACTTTCTTGGCGTACGACTGACCAACAACATATTTGTCGAGGTAGGCATAAATCTACAGAGGGTGAGACAACAGAAGCCCATGTGAGCAGATGTTTACTGCATTTCTAGGACCTGATGTCACAGGATTAGCTAGTTTACTTTCAAAAAGTTGATCTGATTACACAAAGATTAACTTACGTTAACGTAATAATGTCTGTATGGTGTGATGGAATCGTACCTTTTTAGGAGGTGGAGGGGGTTTCTGAGCTAATGCAAATTTCACATGCTCAGAGCTATCCGCTTCCTTATTCAAACCCTTTTTGGAGTCGGCCTCAGACAGGACCACAAAGAAATGATGGCACTTTTCACATTTCACAAACCGTGTGGAGGCTGTATGAGGCAAATGCAAGATAGCTGTTCAGTCAACGAAATTAACGAAGTTTTTAGCACAGACATAGAATAATAGAATATCTAGATGCCACAATCAGCAGAAACCTTGGAAGGTGAACATTTCTATATAACATAGTTTGAGTAATTAATATAGATCATATAATCATCTGTATATACCATTGGTTCTCAGTTAGTTTTAGCATTAGATTTACAATGCATTTATTTTAGTATAGTTATATATAAGTATAGTTCAGTTGTAATTAAACTTTATTTCGAGTACTACTTGTGCACAATGAACATTTCTTAATATTAAACCTAAAATATGTTTTAATGTCACTACTAATGAAGATCTTTAAATAATATTAATAAATATCTTAATAATAAATGTCTTTAAATGCAAAATATTTAAAGTGTACCTAAAGTGTACTTGCAATAGTTCCACTTTAGGACACAATCAAATATACGCAAGTATATCTTTAGTTGGACTTCAATTAAAGTGCATTAAGTGCATAATTAGTTGTTCCAGTTTAGCAGACTTTAAATATGCCAGTTTAATATATTAAAAGTACAACTGCAGGATATTTTATTAAGTACCTAACATGTAACTGTATTTGTAGTATACTTAGCATGAAATAAATGTATTTTAAATACATTTTAGTATATTTATTTTTCACTAGGGGGGTGACAAAAAAGAGAGATTGTCCTAGATCTACTATTCATTAAAATATACATTATATGTATGAATTGCATTTTTAATTACTTGAGTACAAAAAATCTAGGATGAACATAATTTTAATAGCGTTTTTTTTTTTTTTAAATTAACATTGAAAATCAATGGTTATACTGTCCTGAAACCATGATGAAGCGAATAACTACCTAAATAAAAACAGAAGAAATAGTTAACTTTTTGTCATTTTATTTATTTTTTATTAATAACATTTGAAAAACAATTGTAGGCCAAATCAAAGTCATGATACCAAAATTGTGGTGCAAGCAATATGTTTAAGTTTTTATTAATTAATTTTATCAATTAACAAACAAACAAACTTATAAATAAATAAATACATAAATAAAAGAAACTAAATGCTGACGTGGAATCCAGTTATTCATTTCTTTGGTTATTAATAGAGGTCGACCGATATTGAATTTTACCGATACCGATAACTAGGTTGGACCACACTGGCCGATACTGATTAATCGACCGATAGTTTTTAAAATGGATACTGAACAGAAAATAAACAGTGCTCTACTATTTAAAAAAAAAAAAAAAAAAAGTAGCCTACTGAACCATACTTTATAAATGAATAAAAAGATTAATATTAATTATATATTGATCATTACAGTTAGTTCATTGTTCATTGATGTTAACAAAAGCAACTAAATTTTGAAAAAATATATCAGTAAATGCTGAAATTAACACACTCTAACAAGGAACAACACTTCAGACAACGTATCCAACCCGGAAAAAACTATCGGCATGGATTTTTGCTGATAACCGATAGTTCCGCCAACCAACCATCTGTGCTGATTAATCAGCAAAACCGATACATCGGTCGACATCTAGTTATTAATAAAACCTCCCATAATAAACATTAAATACTGGTCGAAAGATAGAGTGATACTTACATACAAAAGTCTCCACGTGTGTACACGGATCTCCACATTTCGGACATCTCAGCTGACTGCCACCTTTCCCTGAACCTCCCGCACCTGACGCCCGCTTTCCACCCGCCTCACTTACACCCTTCTGCAAAACAGTCATCAAATATAATCAATAACTAGGAGTATTTTATACATCAAAGAAACATTCATGTACATGTAACAAAAAGAATGAAGAGTACCTTTCCACCATCACCGTCTCTGGTCGTACCGTCTTTAGAGGCGAAACACACTGCTGTTTGTGAAAACAATCTCACGTGCACAAACGGAGGTAGATGAACTTCATCACACACTGCTCTGGTGTGGCTGAAGAGCTGAACACGTGAACGAGGAAAACCTGTCAGAAAAAAATATGATAAACAATTAAACTAGTTAAACTACATTTGACAGACTTACATTTTGGTTTAAAGTAAAAAAAAAAAGGCTTAATGATGGATTTGTTTCTTACAAACGTGCACCTTTTTGCTACTAAAGACATTAAATAATAGATCTGATCAGCTGTTTGGACTCTCATTCTGACGGCACCCATTCACTACAGAGGATTCATTGGTGAGCAAGTGATGTAATGCTACATTTTTTCAAATGTAATTCAGATACAAAATCCTCTACATCTTGAATGGCCTGAGGGTGAGCACATTTTCAGTAAATGTTCATTTCTGGCCAAGCTAGCTATTCCTTTAAGTATATATTATTCCCGTAATAAGTTCTTGTTTAAAAGTATGTTAAAATGCACTTATTTTCCCAATATTTTAAACACCATTGCATGTGAATGATAACACAACATTAGCATTAGATGCCACTGCTATACCATGGTACTGGTCATCAAACATAACTGTCATGAAAACAACATAAAAAACTAAATCAGTAAAATCAGACCTTATTAACAAACACTACTAATACTGTGATGTAAACATTGGGCTCAGTTAATTTATGAAAGAATTACAAACACTGTCTGTTAGTTTAGATTCTGTTGGCTGTGTGTCAAAAGCTACAACTGCCAACTAGACGGTAACCATTATAGGCATGTTGCAACTTTCCAGCATGCCACTGATATTTAACATACTGGTTTATATTTGATTATTTGAAAAACAAATAACAATCCTGAGTAATTTTAAGCATGAAATAACTTTCCCAGAACTTTGCACTGAGGATTTTTAAGACAAAAACCTTCCTGGTTGATGATAACAAACCTTAAAAATGTACGTTCTAGGAATGTCCCAGGACGTTCTGGGAACTAAAAACTGTTAGCTAGGCTTCATCTGCTGTTAAGAAACCATGTTGAGTGTACTACAACAGTTCTTGAGTTATCTATTTGTATTTTTTGAGTGTTAATGGTTCACTCACCTTTATGAACAGACTTTAGAATCACCCTCACTGCGGGTCCACATGAACAGGACATATTTAAAACCAGATCTGATGAGAAAAATAATAATAGTCCACATTAAACACACACATACAGTATATTACTACACTAAAAATGCAAATAAAGTTGTTAAGTGCTGTCAGATATAATTAGTAACTTTCATATATTATCTAAACTGAAAATAAAATGCAAAACTGCATGCATGAACTTAATGAGTAATGCCGTAACAACACAGCGCAGTAACGTTAGTGCTCAACTACACATGCGCTGCTGTGAATGATGGCTGACATACTTACTAGAACTCTGTGTTCGAGTTTCCTCTGCAGCAGATTTGTCTTCCAGGAAGCGGATTTAAGAGCAGGATCTGAGCGGAATAAAAGCTAGAAGCGGTTTCATGCCAGTGTCAGTGTCCGCTGTCCTCAGAAATGATATTAGATGAAGTTCAGTGTTGATCAGTGTGATATAACCTCTGCTGTCATGAAGTGGGTCAGGGTGACGTAGATGGCCAGATAGAGCTCTGTTTGTGTCACATGATAGTGAATGGGCGGGGCCATCGACTGGCAAACTTTATTGGCTGTTTCTTGTCTGACAAAAGTAGTTCTTCTTTCTCCAGGGGGCGCTTGAAGGCTCAGAGAGCCGAGTGATCAGATGTCACGAATTTTCTTATTAAAAACATTTTAACTCTTAAGGTTTACATGGTTTATTTAATAAACAAATATAAATCCGCTCAAGAAATATCTTGTTTTTTTTTTGTTGTTGTTTTTTTAGGCTAACCACAAACAGTTGTAATTGGTGAGAGCGCCATTACAGTAAACAATAATTCACTCTCAGAGCCCTAGAATAAATACAGTTTGGGTCTATGCATTAAATTTAAACTAGTAGGGTGAATTTAGGTAAAGTGAGACACTGTGTGATTTAGATACCTAGACGTTTTTTTTTTTCATTTCTTTTCTTTATTACTTTTGTTAACTTTAAGGCCCAGCTATAATATTTCAATTTATATATAGTTCATATGAAGCGTTATTTGCAAGGTGTATACCAATAAACTTTTTGCGATCATGCACTCCAGAAGAAAAAAAAAAAAGTGGGCAAGCTGGTCAAGTAAAGTGGGCCACCCTTATTTATCAATACATATTCTGCATCTTAAATAAAAACACATGATTTATTGACACATATTATCAAGCAAACATATTTAACAAATCCAAAAATATATATCCTACAGATTAATTCATATATGAAATTTCAAACAACTGAAAGAACTTGTTGACATTAAATTTGATGAAATCTGAATATATCAAAACCAGAATATTGATAAAATAAACTCAATATGTGACCCTGGACCACAAAACCATGGGTACAGTTTTTGAAATTGAGATTTATACATCATCTGGAAACTGAATAAATAAACTTTCCATATTTGGCCGAGATACAACCATTTAAAAATCTGGAATCTGAGGATGCAAAAAAATCAAAATATTGAAAAAAACCTTTAAAGTTGCAATGCATATTACTAAAAATAAGTTTTGATATATTTACAATAGGAAATGTACGAAATATCTTCATGAAACATTATCTTACTTAATATCCTGATTTTTGGCATGAAAGAAAACAATTTAGACCCATACAATGTATTCTTGGCTGTTGCTACTTGTGCTACTTAAGACTGGTTTTGTGGTCAAGGGTCACATATGTTTAAAAAATAATCAGGAACTATTTCTTACAATAATGGGGAAAAAGCTAAGAAAAAATAACAGTTATTATACAAAATGACAAAACTTTATTAAAAACATACTTGGCATGCAACATACAAACATAAATCATCAATAATAATTGCATTCCCATAACTCAGAAAAAAAAAAACAATAAAATGTCATCTTTGTAACAAAAATATCACAGCATCTTCATCTATGGCTTGTTCTCCAGTTATATTTTGTTGTGCTTGACTTTCTGAGGTTATTAATTCTGCTAAACTACAAAAAAAAAGTCTTTAATCACTGGCTTGTTGTGCTCATTAAAGATAAAGTGACTGTAAATCATAAAAGGTAAGAGAATGTGTGTAGTGTAACTTTAGTAGCTTATTGCTCAGAATTTAGCAATTGATTACTCATCATATAATTTAATTTCCAAACAATTAACACAGAGATTTAATAAACAGACTTAATTAGCAAATCTGGAATTTGAAATACATGCATTTGTCAATCTCATTACCAGCATTAATGTGGGATTTCCTTCAAAATGTGCAAGATTTCATAATCTTCTTTTTTATGACACCACTACCACTAGCAGTTCATCCACTGTGTTTCCATTACGCTAACAGCAGTAGTAACTTTGATATCATAGCGAAAACTAAATATGATACATTGCATTTGCAATATAAGAGTTTATATTGATCATTTTTGATAACTGATGGCTTTCTTCTCTGTTCTTATGGCTTCATATCATGAATAAATACTATAATAAAGCTAACTCAAGTGACTGCAATTTTCATTTTGGTTGTCTACCTTACATCAATTTCTGTGATATGTAACAAAAATAAATGTTTCCCTTGACTATATAAAATAATCTTTCAAACTTAACTGCATTTTCACATGGGTCCCTTTTCAGAGCAGTAAAGGTTCAGTCGCATTAACTGTTGCTCTTTCACAGGCGAAATCCAGTCATTTCAGTTGAAGTCTGGAATTTGAGCATGCTGACCAACACAAATCTGCTTCGTTTGAAAGTGAGTTCTGTGTGAGCGGTTCTTAGTTCTGCACTATTGACCGCAGTAAAGTAAAGTCGTAAACAGTGATGTTACATGTGTCTCAGCTGATGCATGACAGGAAAAGATGTGCAGACAGAGAGGATGATCAGCCGTGGAGCGTTTCTCTCATTTTGCTGGTGATCTTGTCTCGTAGCTCACAGTGTCTGATCAGATCTCTGACCTCGAGAGGAAGTGAACTATTCCACACCGTCAGCACTGAATCCTCAGCTGGGGCTAGAACAAACACAGGAAACATCAACAGATTGTAAACATGCACTACCAGTCAAAAGTTTTTGTATAGTAATAAATAATTCTCTTCTGCTCAACAAGCCTGCCTTTATTTGATCTAAAGTACAGCAAAAGCAGTGATATTGTGAAATATTTTTACTGTTTAAAATACCTGCTGTCTATTTGAATATATATTAAAATGTGATTTATCCGTGTGATCAAAGCTGAATGTTCAGCATCATTACTCCAGTCTTCAGTGTCACATGATCCTTCAGAAATCATTCTAATATTCTGATTTGCTGTTCAAGAAACATTTATTATTATTATTATCCATATTTAAAACATTTGAGTAAGTTTTACAGGATTCTTTGATGAATAGAAAGATCTAAAGATCAGCATTTTTCTGAAATAAAAAGCTTTTGTAACACTACCATTCAAAAGCTTGGAGTCAGTATTTATTTATTTATTTTGTGGAAAGAAATTATAGAAACTAATACTTTAATTTAGCAAGGATGCTGTAAATTGATCAAAAGTGATGATAAAGACATTTCTATTTCAGATAAATGCTGTTCTTCTAAACTTTCTATTAAAAAAGAAAAATTCTATTCAGCTGTTTTCAACATAATAATAATATTAATAATAATAAATGTTTTTTGAGCAGCAAATTTCTGAAGGATCATGTGACTGGAGTAATGATGCTAAAATTCAGCTTTGAAATCACAGGAATAAATTACATTTTAAAATATATTCAAATATTTAAATATTAAAAATATTTCATAATTGTACTATTTTTGCTGTACTGTGGATTAAATATAGGCTTGGTGAGCAGACGAAACTTTAAAAAGTTTTTAAATAATAATTTAAAATTTTACAGTTCAAAAACTTTTGACTGGTATTGTAAATCATGTTATCATTTGAACAGCTCATATGACGCAGAATCAAATGTTCCTTATTCTTTTGAGATAAAATTATCTTTTTACAGCTGTATGATTCTAAGGATTAAAGGAAAAATGTATCTTCACCACACAGTCTGATATTAAAATTACAAGTGGACTTAGAGAAAAAAAAAACTGAACTAAATTAGTTCCTTAGATAATTAAAATAATGAAAATTCAATAATAAATAATAGATGTTACAACTTCTTAAAAATTAAATATAGATGTGTTTATAATGTTCTTACCTTGTGTTTTGATTTGGTCTTGTGGCATGCGCTGCCGTCTACCCAGCACTAGAATAACATTCTTTCGGTTGAGTGAGTCAGCTAAAGAAAATAAACAAAAATGAGGAATAAATATTTCTGTATGAAATGACTTAAAACAATTGTAACTCAATTTAATACAAACAAAACACACAAAAACTCTTTAAATGGTATATATCCCTTGTGAAAATAAGAAGTCCACTTCTGCATACTTTAAAAAATTACTTATTACGGAAATAATATATATATATTTTTTATTTAATTTAATTAAATGAATGTAATTTTCTCAGATACCTAATTGCATGTTTATGTATGTTAGTGTGTATTTATATTAAATGCAGTTGGTTGAACTTTAGAGTGCTTTTTGACCCACTTATATAGGACTTAAACACATCTTATATGTAATTTAATAATTACTTGTCTTTTAAAATATAGTAAAGTGTACTGCTGAATATAGTGACAAGCATTTATGGCAAACTAAAACATACATTAATGTCATTGAAACAACTTAGTACATTTAAAATAATTTAAAAGTAACACTGAATATCACACTGCAGTTCAAATTACAATCAAGTACTTTACATGTGCTTTAGTATGTTGGTCAGCACATCAAATAAGTGTATTTCTTCCAAGTACAACAGAAAATTATTGAAAAGTATTTTTAATATGACAAGTGTGTAAAAACAGCCATGAAAGTGTACAGGAAGTGTACCTAGCAGCACTGAGCCCATGCAGCGTATGGAGTGGCAGTGAGGGCTGATGGTCTGCAGTAGCTGACAGCTGGAGACTTCCACCAACAGGATGTGTCCTGCTTTGGTCCCAATCCAAAGAGTACCACTGTGCTGGACCAACAGAGCTTTAACAGTCGCTGAAGATGGCACCATTTGTCTAGACTGGTCCTCACTCTGGGCTTTGGGCTTTTTGGTGGGACTTAATCTGTTGTGGACATATATATTGAAACGGGTTAGGAAGTTAGGGTCAACCTACCGTTAACATCTATCTAGGGTGAGCTGTTCACATGTGGCCAACCGATACTTAGTATTGTCTCAAATGTGAAGATGCTTTGATTTCACAAAACATACAAAGTTGTGGAACTGCTGGAACTGATATCATCTTGCCACAATTGTGACGTTTCATACAGAATGTTAATTGTCATTTTTTCAATTGTCATAATCTGAAATGGATGTTCATAACAGGTGTGAGTTAAGTTCACATGTACTACTTTACCCGAGTAACTGTGCGCAGTCAATGAGGTTCACCATCCTCTCAGTCTTCTTATCCCAGACCTCCACAGTGTGGCCGTCCCTTTTACTTACATACATATGTTTGTCCACCGCTAAACGTGATATGCACGGATCACTGCTGGGTCGACCTTGCTGCCTAAACAAACAAACAAACAAACAGATAAACGTGAGTTTCAAGGTTAGTTCACCCAAAAATTTAAATTCCGTCCTTTACTACTCACCCTCATGTCATTCCAAACCCTAAGACCTTCATCTTCAAAACACAAATTAGGATATTTTTAATGAAATGCGAGAGCTTTCTGACCCTGCACAGACAGCAATGCAACTGACACGTTCAACGCCCAGAAAGGTAGTAAAGACATGTTTAGACATGTTAACAAAGACTGTTTTATGTACAGGGTGCCTCTTTTTCTGCTTGTAAACAAGGTGCAGCGCATCCAGGTTCTACGTCAGTATGCCGCTTCCTCCATCAACAGAAAAACACGCTAAAGTAACTCGTAAAGTAATTATGCTTTTTGAGGAAAACTTTTCAGGATTTTTCTCCATATAATGGACTGATATGGTGCCCCGAGTTCGAACTTCCAAAATACAGTTTAAATGTGGCTTCAAACAATCACAATTGTGGTTGTAAATGATCCCAGCCGAGGAAGAATCTTATTAGGAAGGTCTTATCTAGCAAAACGATTGGTTATTTTCATAAAAATAATACAATTTAAATACCTTTTAATCTCAAACGCTCGTCTTGTCTTTCTCTCCCTGAACTCTGTGTATTCTAACTCAAGACAGTTAGGGTATGTCGAAAAACAATCGTATTTTCTCCCTCAACTTCAAATCATCCTACTGTACATCACTGCTGAAGTACCGACCCAGTCTTTGCAAAGTGAACATGCAAAGAAGATGAAACACCCTTAACAAAAAAAGGTAAAACAGCGATATAGGACGATTTTGAAGTTGAGGGAGAACATGAGATGGGAGTTTTTCCACATACCCTAACTGTCATGAACCGGAAAAAAAAAAGTTCAGGGAGAGTAAGACAAGACAATCATTTGAGATTAAAAAGTATATAAATTGTATTATTTTTATGAAAATAACAGATCGTTTCGCTAGATAAGACCCTTCTTCATCGGTTGGGATCATTTACAACCAGATTTGGGACATTTGAAGCTGCATTTAAACTGCATTTTGGAAGTTCAAACTTGGGACACCATATAAGTCCATTATATGGACAAAAATCTGGAAATGTGATTCTCCAAAAATATATTTTCTTTACGGCTGAAGGAAGAAAGACATGAACATCTTGGATGACAAGGGGGTGAGTACATTATCTGTAAATCTTTGCTCTGGAAGTGGACTTCTCCTTTAAGAACTGAACAACATCACCAAGAGATTCCTTGTAACAGACTGTTTAACTGACATGCAAACCACAGCTGTTTTTTTACGTAATGTTTAAGCAAGTCCTTAGGCATGGTGAATCACCAGAATCTCCAGTCTACTCTCTCTACAGCAAGATTAAAGTCGTAATATTTCAAGAATAAAGTTGAAATTACAAGAATAAAGTCAAAATAATATATATATTTTTTTTTGGTGTTTTTGCAATTTTCCTGAAAGGACAGTGGAGATATGACAGGAAGTAAGTGGGAGAGAGAGGGGGGATAGGGTTGGGAAAGGTCCACGAGGCAGGATTCGAACTCGGGACTCCCAAAGCACAACTGCGCCATATGTCGACACACTGCCCACAAGGCTATCGGTGCCGACAAAGTCAACATATTTTAAGAATAAAGTCAAAATTATAAGAAGTAATTCGTAGCAATTACGAGATTAAAGTTATAATATTTTTAAAGTATATTCGAGCCTTTTGCACATGCATCTAGCACCGAGAGATATTCCAAAGTCTCAGCTTTCAAAATCTGTAAGTTTTTGTAGCAAAATACAAACAATATGTATATTACAATAATGTGCTTTTCACGTTCTTTTATGTAGCATGACAGATCGCTGTATTCACCTCAGTGGCATGTGAATCAGTCATCTTTCCGATTACAGTGAGACATGTGTTTAATTAAATTAGGCTTTACTGTTTTTTCATTCCTTCTGATGTTCCTTCAAGTTTCTATTGTGAAATAAACTTGAAATAAAGAGGAAAATCATTAATAATCTGTATTTCATGATAAAACTGACAGAATTTGAAAGCTGAGCTGTGTTATATTAAAGGCAACAAAGCAAAAAAAAATTGCAATTACTGGGTGGCTGGTGCACTATAGAACGGAAGACATTAAATATTATTTCAAATCATTTATTGTATTATACTGTGGATAAAACAGCTTGTCAATAGTCACTTATATACCTAAGAGAAGACAACAATATAACTTATGTTAACGAGTTGGAGCCCAATTCAGCCTTTAAAATGGTTTATTGTTGTTTTTATGTAAATACATATGAGGAATGAAAGATTGGAATTCACAAAGAAACAGTACTGTAATTTAATAAAATGAATGTTTAATTGTAATCGAAAAGATGATTGATTCACATGAATACAGCGATCTGTCCTGCCACACAAAGAGCATGAAAAACACATTATTGCAAGACACACTGTTTGTGTTTTGCTATAAAACTGACAAATTTTGAAAGCTGAGACTTTGTTTTTCTTAAAAGTACCAAAAGCACAAAGCTTATTGCTATTATTGGGTGGCTGGCACACTACAAAGAGGCCTACCGAAGATGTGAAATATTATTTCCAAGCATACTGTCCCTGCGAGTGTAACAAATGGTATGATTTCTGCTAATAATCCCACATATATTCAACTAGGGATGGTAATTTTAACTGGTTAACCGTTAACCGACAGAAAGAATTTTGACAGGTTTGACTGGTTTAAAAGGTCATTTAATTTTATTATGATAACGGAAATGCGGCATTAACTGTGTGTGCGGGTGCGGCTTTGGCGCAATCACTTTTTTCCTTCTAACAGTGGAAACGACTCCTCCTAGTCATACAGATAATCGAAACTGTAAACGGTTTGCTTTTATTTGTGTACATTAACAATAAAAACAAATCTTTGTGCTTTTGTAAAACAAAGAAAAATAGGATGCCGCTTTCAGCCATCTTCCTTTCGCAAAAATAAACCAAAATTCTGCATTCTAGCTAACTGTTGCACAGTTTTTTCTTTCGTTTTGTTAAGTAAAAATATTTATTGTATACGCCTATTCATTAATTATATATATATATATATATATATATAGGCTATATATATATATATATATAGCCTAGCTTTATTATGTTTTTCTCCGTTGACAGAAGCGCTGCAGGCGCGTGATGTGATATATCCATGTGAATCCTCAGGTTCTGCTGTTTACTGCTTTTTACGCCTATATTCAACTAAATTCTGGTGTCCCAGTGCTCCCAATCTGGGTCATTTGCATGCACAGTCTATACTTTCAAGATATTATAACTTTAATTGCCACAATTTAATTCTTGTAATTTCAACTTTATTCTTAAAACATTTAAACTTTATTCTCAAAACATTGACTTTACTCTCTGAATTTTTACTTTATTCTCAAAATATTTTAACTTTATTTTTAAAAATATTACGACCTAAAGTTGTAATATTCATTTAATTTTTTTTTTTTTTAACGTGGTACTAAAATGTATTTCTCTGATCTGGAGATCACAGAAACTAAACATCACATTCCTGAGTATTACTTCATGGGCAAATTCCCAGCAGCAATCCACTGTGGGTGCCTCAGGGCTTTGTGTTTGGCCCCTTCCGATTCTTAATTTATATAGTCTCACTGGTCCCAATCCTAAAGAACACGGTTTTCCTCAACTGTGCAGATGATAATCTGCTCTACCAAAAGTCTGGAAACACCCCTGGCCACATACACTGCCCTCCAAAAGTCTGGAAACACCCCTGGCAAAGTGTGGTTTTGGATGATATCTGCATAAATCCTTATCATTTTTTGGTGAAAATTACATTAAAGTAACTTGACATTATCATTGAAGACCAGCAATAATAATTTTCATTTTGATTACATAATAATGGCAATATACACATGTCAAAGTCAGACATGCCCCTTTGCCAGCCGTAATGCCTGGTTACTGGTTTAAACTTGGCCCAGGTTTTTAAAAGATTTTTGGGTCAGCACACCTTAATAGCTTCAACAATTGATTGACAATTAAGTTTAGAATACAATGAATTTAGGGCCCAGATCATGCAGAGCTGTAATAGCTGCTAATGCTGGATATTTTTTTTCTGGAAGTTTTTTTCTATGTATAATTTCTGTAATAAAATATGTTTTCGTAGTTTGTGTTGTCCCTTATCAGTGCAAAATTATTACAAATTAAAAAGGATTAATGCCAATATTGTCCAAAACCCCACTTTTCTAGGGCGTTTCCAAACTTTTGGAGGGCAGTGTACCTGAGCTAATATTGTGGATTCATCAGGCTGGATGACTCACAATATGAACACAGATCTCTTCCTGCCTCTAAGCCTTCATGCTAGAATGCACAAATGGAGTTATTTTAGTGCTAAGTAATGAATAAACATGTCTGACCACGAGTATGTAGACCCCCCTTCTAACTGTCAAATATAGCTTTTTCAGACAGACACATTACTAGCATGTACAGTACATAAAATCAGTGTTTTCAGAAGAATGGTGAATGGTGCTTTTCTGTTGTAACATGTCATGTGCCCAAAGTGAGTTTGGCGTGGAAAAACTTAATGAGTCTGTACAAAGGTCACACCTGAACAGGCCAGGACAATTTTTAATATAACTTTAATTTTTGGGTGAACTAACCCTTTAGATTCAACAGAAATGTGTGTTGGTTATAATGCTCAACTTAACAGATAAGAAAAGCCATGTCCTTTACAATTGTATAACTGAGAATAGTATGGGGCCAAACACAGAACCCTGATGGGTATTTAAATGAGCAAGGGCATTTTTGCTCCCTCATCTTGAATTTGTCCAGACAAGTCCCTTTAGTTAATTTTACAACCCTATACTGTATATATTATATTTACCTTTAGCACTTTAGCAGAAAAAGTAACTGTAACATGTTTTCCACAAGAAAAACTGAATCTAATGGTCATTTGTTTTAGACTGATATAGTTATGCTTGTCTTTAAGCAGGGTTAGCGTTACTCACGTGTACAGATGTTTGGGTTTGGTGTCTATGCTTCTACTCATGTCATATTCCACTGAGAGTGAGAACACCCTGCTGCCACAGGCCGCCCACAGCTCTCTGCGCTCCTGATTCTGACTGAATGGACCAATACACATCAGAGGAGTGTTCACATCACCAACCTGCAGCGTTTTCACTGGACCACCATCCTTCACCTACAGTCATAAAACATCAAATATGTCAGGCGTCTGAAATAATACAGTGCTATTTTATACAAACCTGGATAAAAGTATGTATAGTATTTGAATATAATGTTCATTTATTTGAAATAGTAAAAATAAAACAGAAAACTTTTTCTTTCTTTACTGTTATTTTCGATCGATATTAAAACATTATATTCATCGCTCTCTCTTGCCATCCACCTTATTTTTCTCGTAAGAACGGGTACAGCCATTTGTAAATTTAACGTGTCTGGCTTCCAGTATCATCCATGTCCAGCTGTTTTTAGCTGTACAAAAAAAGCTCATTTTGCTGCTTGATGTTGTAAACTGGTGTGTATTACCATATTATTTTAATGTACTGTCTTAATTATGAGCACAATGATTTGTAGTACAAATTTATTATTATTCTTCTCGTTATTTTCCTACAGCAGCTTATAAACCGGAAGTCTAACACATTACCAGAAAACAGCTTATTTCCGCATTGAAAAATAAGTTGAATATGCATCCTTTCTAAATAAAAAAACATTATTTATTTATTTTTTTGGAAAGAATTTAAATTGTACTGTTCCCAAATTTTACAATGTCAGCGTATGCAATCGTAGTGCTACACAATTATAGGTCAGAATTCATTGTCAATTGAAAAAAGCATTCTGTGACGATTCTCCAAACCCTGGTCTATTTCAAAGTACAACCGTATTTACTGTACATATTGAAACAATTATCAAATCATGAAATAATGATTAAAAAAGCTATACCTTCAGGACTGAATCTTCATAAATGATTAGTGATCCATCTGCTGTCCCGACCAAAAGGTAATTCTTTAAATGTCTGAAAAAATTGAAACATTATTCTCTCATCTAAACGTAAATCATCCAATTTCACTTTTTATTCAGAAATTTAAATGTAATCACCTGTGAGTGTGAAAGTATAGTGATGTCACAGAGTCCTTCACACTCTTCAGACAGTGCAGAACCTCTGCGCTTATAGTATCCATGATGTAGAGTGAACCTGACTGTGTGCCAGCAACTAACCAGTCACTGCATGACCCTGGAGCTCTGACGATCACCATGCAGAGGATAGGACTACTGTCAATCTCCTAAAAGAGGACAGGAAGATTGTTAACTGGGCCATTAAACAGCACTCAATTAGTTCATTCCTCAAGGATTGTGGGTGAACTGGTTTACGAGTAACTAAGAACTGTTACATGCAGAACACTGAAACCATACTTGCTTAGATGGAACAGCATTTAAAAAAAACAACAACAACAATGTATATACAGTAAAATTCATACCTGGCTCAAGCTTCCCCCTGTCTCCAGATCCAGTGATGTCACACAGCCCAATTTCTGGCTAGAACTGCCACCTCCAATCCACACACGAGTATTTTTACCTCCGTTTGCACCTCCGCTAACACCGGAGACAGTGAAACACTCCCCCGGGAAACTCATCAATGTCAGCTCTCGCATTAGACAAAGCATCTTAACAGAATTCAGACGATCAAACACCTAAACCATACACGAAGACATTAAATGAGTCAAATGTTTACACAGAAGTCCAGAAGTGATTTTTTTTCTAAGATGTACTAAGTTAACAAACAGTTACAATTGGATGTAATGAGTCTAACCTGAGCAGATGTGGGTCTGTCCTGTGGGTTTTCTCTCAAACAGACTCTCATCAAAGACTCAAACCCTGGCCATGGAGAACAGCCGTAATCTTTAACTGGATCTATATCAGTGATTGTGGAAAAAGTCCGAAAAATATTACGATATTAATTACATCAAATTAAATGTATAAATATATAATTTTTTATCTTTAAATGAAATAGATTTTTGTATTTAATATAATAATATGCTATATCAGTGCGATCAGTAACTGATCTTATGCTTATCAAGGTTGCATTTATTTGATCAAAAATACAGGAAAAAACAGTAATATTGCAAAATGTTATTTCAATATAAAATAATATTGTTTTTTTTTTTTTTTTTTTTTTTTTTAATATACTTTAAAATATAATTTATTCCTGTGACGTAAAGCTGAATTTTCATCAGCTATCACTCCACTCTTAAGTGTCACATGATCATGATGATGTCAGTCATTCTAATATGCTGATTTATTATTAGAATTATCAGTGTTGGAAACAGTTGTGTTGCCATATAATTTTTTGGAACCTGTGATTCTTTTTTTTTCTTTTACAAGTTAAAAGAACAGCATGTATTCAAAATATAAATTTTTTCTAACAATGTAAATCTATGCTATCACTTTTTATTAATTTAACACATCATTGGTAAATAAAAGTATAAACTTCTTTCAAAAAAAAAAAAGGAATAAAATTTACCGACCCCAAACTTTTGAACAGTAGTGTATGTTGTTAAAAAAACCTTTCTATTTAAAATAAATGCTGTTTTTAACCTTTTATTGATAATAAAATCCTGAAAAAAAACCCATCAAAAAAATTAAGTAGCACACTTGTTTTCAACACACTTGATTTCATAATAAATCAGCATATTAGAATGATTTCTAAATGATCATGTGACACTTAAGACTGGGGTAACAGCTGATGAAAATTCAGCTTTGCATCACAGGAATAAATTATATTTAAAAGTACATAAATATAAATAAACACATATAACTATGTATGTATATATATATATATATATATATATATATATATATATATATATATATATATATATATATATATATATATATATATAACCATGTTAATATTAAAAACTGTTTCTTAAGCAGGAAATCAGCATATTAGAATGATTTCTGAAGAATCAAGTGACACTGAAGACTGAAGTAATGATGCTAAAAATTCAGCTTTGAACACTAAATTACTCAGCTTTAAGCATTAAATTATATTTTTAAATGTATTAAAATACTATAATTTTTACTATAATAAAACAAGTGAATTCAGCATGTTACCTGGTAGTTTTCCTTGCACAGCTGCCTCATCAAACTCACTGGGAAACTTCATTCCATCAGATATCCGCTCGCCATAAGTCAAAAGGTCATACAGCAGCAAACCAAACGAATATACATCTGCCTGGACGTTATAGATGACATTACCTCGGGCAACTTCCGGGGCTCTAAAACCTGTGTGCAGAAGATTATATATATATTATATATGAAGTAAACATCCTTTTTTTGTCTGCTGATTCTTTAATAGAGGATTATGAAATATAAAATTAGTACCTGGTGTTCCTTCTGAGCTGCGGACGCCCATACTGCAGCAGTACTGTGCTATGCCATAGTCTGTGATTTTAGCGATGACCTCAGCGTCCGTCTTCAGGTTAAATAACAGAATGTTGTGCGGCTTCAGATCTCGGTAGATAATCATAGATGAGTGCAAATATCTGTTTGAATACAAAACAATGTTTCTTTAAATGTGATTTCTTTAAATGTGATTTTTTGTGTGTTTGTAGCTAGTGAACCCACCTGAGACCATCCGCCACATGCAGTGCTATCCTGTGCTGTAGTTTGCGGCTGAGACTGCTATTTTCACGCTCGAAGAGTGAGTCCAGAGAGCCACATGGGGCGAGTTCCATTACAAGAATGTGCGGGTTACAACCAGCAGCCAAAAGCCCCACCAGACTAGGGTGACACAGTCTGCCAAGTACTGCCAGTTCCTGGAGACAAATAATTTTAAAGCAAATACACCAACCACGTAGTAATATTGGGACTTGGACACAAGTAGTAGAGCTTGTTCATATCCCAACCAAGTTCTTTTAAAGCATAACTCACCTGTCGTACCAGCCGATGAACGTAAAGTGTAGATGCATGTTTATTGAAAATCTTTACAGCAACTTCCTCATTCTTGTAAACAGCTTTATATACAGAGCCGAAGCCTCCATCTCCTTCAGTACAAAACAAAAAAACAAAAAAAGTTCACACTTGCATTATTTTGTTGACATTCACAGTAACACAGTAAGACCTATTAGTCAAATTCTGCTGAAAAAGTTCAAATGACAATAATCATGATTAATCAGTGTGATTATATTTTTTGAGGAAAATAATCATGATTACTTAACTGTTATTGTGCAGCCCTAAGTGTATTGAGATAAAAACATTTATTAGTGTACTAACCCAACATATACTCCATGGAGAGCTCCATTTCCAACTGCTCTGGATCCAGTATGGTGCTGGACGGCTGGTCACTCAATACCAGGTCTGGAGAGATCTGAGAGATGGGCAGAGTACAGCTGGGGTCCTCTGGGTTGACCAGCAAACCATCTTACAGACAAACAATCAGTCAGTACAGTACAGGGTTTGCACCATTTTTATACACCAGGTTATCAATAAAGGATTTGTGTTCCTGAATGTGAGCAGAATGGATAGAGACCTGCATTGATTTTGGAGAGTAGATCTTCCAGCAGGATCTTCTGGCAGTTTTGTCCATCACTGAAGCTGTACAGAGCCCATTTCTTAAGCAGTGTCTCTCCAGCGCCATGGACATCAGTGGCGAGGAGGCCTGGAAACCATTCTTCAAGCAAAGAGTCAATGTGATCCACCACCTGACCAAACAAGACACAACCTACAAACAGGACAGGTGATGTTATCAACACTATCACTCATACTATCACAAACATCATTGCTATCTTTGACTTAAAATAATCACTATCATCCTCACATCACAACATCAGCATCACAGACACTATCACAATCATGTCCACCACCACAATCATCATTAATATCATTGAATCAAATGCATCACTAATCACTAGGGGTGTAACGATACATGTATTCGTACCGAACCATCACAGTACAGGCATCTCGGTTCGGTTACAACGAATACAGGCAATTCACCCTCAATCCAGAAGGGGGTGCCCGCAATAATGCAACTCTGTTTGATAACCAATGGCAAAAGAACAGCGAATGTCAGGAGTTGCGCACCTGAAAACAAAGACCACTAGACAGTGACCATGTGCTGATTCTGAACGCGTCTCTCACTGACAAAGAAGTATAACGTTACTTTAAAGGCTTGCACACTCAACTGTCTCCAAAATCTTCTTTCCTTCCTCTCTCATTTGACACAAATCCAAATATTCCATAATATTTCCATATTTGCAATGCATCCAAATGCTAAACTCTTATTTATTATGTAAATTATGGACTTTGTACAGTCTTGTTCAGTCACGTTCTAACGGTGACACAGTGAGGCGGGGCGCGCTGATGTTTGGTTCACTGTGTTTTATTTTGAAGTACCAACTGCGCTGTCAAGTCTGGAACTGGATATGTTTTTTGTTTGTGTGCGCCGGCACAATTACTTTAATTTTCCTCATACCAGCAAAATCAACTTAAGCAAAAAAACAAATAGAATGTCGCTTTCTGCCATTAGAGTTTCCTTTCTGTCACAAAACTGAACCGAAACTCAGCAAATATAGGCTACGTTACGTGTCGCACATTTTTTTCCCTTGTCTATCAGTTAACTAAATTAAATATATTTCAGGTATTTATTCCTTGTAATCATATATGTACTGCAGAATTTATAGCCTATATATGACATTAATTTGATATAATATTTAGTATTTTCACATGTAGGTGTAAAAAATGTAATTTGTACTACTGTCTGTTTAACATAAATGACAAGAAACCTAGCATAACAGATTTGGGTTTTTTTTTCTGTTGTTACGAAATCATATCGAACCGAGGTATGTACCGAACCGTGACATCTGTCTACCATCACACCCCTACTAATCATCATCACTATCATCATAATCATCAGATCACATCATCAACGTCACCAACACTACCATCATTAATGAATCACTATTGCCATCACTACCAGCATCATATCACAACATTATCATCACAGACAATACTTTACTATCATCATTACTATCATTGAATCAAATCCATCACTATCACCATTATTATCATCATAATCGTCACATCACATTATCAACATCACCAACACTATCACAATCACCACCATCACAATCATCATTACTGTCATTGAATAAAATGCATCACATCATTACCACAACAATCATCATTAATATCACTGAATGAAATAAGTCACTTTTGCCATCACATCACAACATTATCATCACCAACAACAAAAATCACAACAACATCATTATCATCATCACTGACCCTATCACAATCACCACCACCACCACCACCACCACCACAATCATTACTATCACTGAGTCAAATGTATCACTATCACCATCACTATCATTTTTATAACATCACAACATCAACATCAACAACACTATCCCAATCCCCACCAAATTAATCACTAATCACTATCACTTCCACCATCACATCACAACATTATCATCATCACAGACAGTATCACAATAATCACCACCACCACCACAATCATCATACTATAACTGAATCAAATATCACATCACAATATCATCACCAACACTATCACAATCACATAATCATCATCACTGACCCTATCACAATAATCACCACCACCACCACACTCATTACTATCATTGAATAAAATGCATCACTACCACCATCACATCCCAACATCACCAAAACTATCACAATCACCACCGTCAACCGTCATTAGCAATTGCATAACTAATCACCATCACTGTCACCATCACAACATCATCACCAACACTATCACAATCATCATTACTAACATTGAATCAAATCCATCACTATCATCATCACATCACTAAAACTATCATAATCACCAATATATTATCACATCACCTCCATCATAATCATCAATACCATCATATCATCAGCCCATCCTTGTCACCACCTACATCACCATTACATTACTATTATAAAATCACAATTGTCATGACTATTACTTTACTGTTTAGAATGGCCCAAAGAAAACACAGCAATACAACCAATTCTCTCTTACCTTTGCGAGAGCAGGGGACGGTGATCTTGATGAAGCTAGCAGGGTTGTCTTCTAGAGACAAGGCCTCCACCAGACAGTAAGCTTCGGCAGACCAGCTTAGATAGATGCCTTTCCTCCAGTAGATCCTGTTCGGTCTCAGTGCTTTTTCTGCAGAGTACACACACCTTCAAAACCGTCTCAATTGTTACAAAAATTCTACAAAAAACTTATAACGCACTCAAGCAATACTTTTATAATTCATTATATTAGTATGTTTGTACCTTGGGAATCAAACCTATGTTTGTGCCATGGCAAGTGCAGTGTTCAGCTAGTAGCAAGTGTTTGTGTTGTGTTACCTTTGCCGTAGAGCAGGTAAGCAGACACTTCCAACAGACGGCTGATCTGTCTGGGCCAGTAGCCCATGGGGAAATACGGCATCTCATAAAGCCGAACAATCACCTCTGAATTCTCACAGTGGGGGAGCTCAATCACCGGCCTGTGATCTGACAGGCTGGGGACATTTCAAACATTTAAAATCACCACCATACAACACTTTCTATCACTTTTATTTACGAAAAGGTCCAATCACTACCTGCTGGGTATAAGTAACTGGTCATCTCCAAAGGGCAGAGCTATTTGAAACTTTTCCAATAGTTTGAAGAACTGAGTCAGATGATCCATTGGAAAACAGCGACTTTTGTTCAGAAACTTTTCTACAGTGGTTCGCTGCATCACTCCTCTAGTGCCGTCCCACGGACCAGTGCTCCTCAGAGTCAGTGTCTGTCAATCAACACAAGAGATGAGACGTTACTGTTGTGTATGAATTTTAGGGTGGAGCAAAGCATGTGTGAGTGTTTAACCTGTGAGATGATGTTACAAAGCCATTGTGGGTCAATGAAGTACAAATCCTTTAGCTGAAGCACCGGATCATCAAAGTGCAGCAGGACACCTGGAGACAAACACACATGGAAGATCTGTTTACAAGGTTAAAACAATAACACCAATACATTAAAAGGAAAACATACACAACAAATGATTAGAAACATTCCTTAGGAACATGCAAGTGCTCAAAGCTAAAGAAACAACCACATATAGGACATAAACAGCAAAAAGGCATCAGAAAGAGATTCAGGAGTGAAACAACTCTCACCAGCTTCACTGAGAAAGTGGATAGCATGGGGTAACTCTCCCTCCTCTAGCTGCAGCTGTGTTTCCTGTATGATCTCCAGTAGTCTGCTGTGTCTGAGCACTGGGAAATCAGTGGGTACATGTGACCTCTCCTGTAAAACTCTCCTCTCCAGCTCCACATAACAGTCTGGAATCAACTGTCCCATTACCGGCTGACTCTGAATCTGCCAATGCCACAGACACAATTCATTAAATAAATTAGATGAAAACCTGTTTGAAAGACGTAATCTTTCAAATTCCCCCCTCACTGTAGCTCTCCAATTAAATTTCAAATTAAACTTATGCCAAGTTTGTCATCAGTTGATATCCACACACAAAAAATGTTGACTACTTTATTGTATATTTACTGGTTAATATCACTGACAATATTTGCTAATCAGCGTCAAGAAGAAACAACATTTTTTAAGTCACCTTGAACCCAATGAGCTCTTTACAGATGGCTTTGCGCAACCTGCTGATGGACTCAGACTCCTCACAGGCACACAGTATGTGATTCTCTTTAATCACTGGAAACCCTGGTTGAGACATCAGCTCCTCTCGCAGCTTCAGAACACACTCCTGTAGGTGGCGCTCTTCACACACATCTGCATGAGTTCCAACCACAATCACAGGGGACTGTCCAGCTACAGCCTGAGAAAAACACATTTTTAAACATTTTATTTAAATATATAAATCATATAATTTTTTTTATAATCTAATCTAAACCAAATGTTTCAGAAGAACAGTTTGGTCTGGTTTTGTATTCATACTAAAATATTTTGATGCTATTTGCCAGAAGGAGTTAAATTAACTCACTTTAATGTTAAAGAGCCAGGGTTTTATGGTGTCTATCTCACTGGATCCTTTACTCAGGTCATACAGTACTAGATAGAGAGCCCTGGAGCTCATAAAATGAGGGTGAAACCCACTGCATTCCTCACCACCTGCAAAACAGTACAAAGAGAAAAAAACTGCAATTTCCTAATGACATTTTTCCATTTTTGGTACATTGCTAGTATTGTGAGGATGCTTACCTGAGAACTCCCAAACATTCAGGAGCATATTTCTCTTGTCTTTGTTTCTGATGGCCCAGTCTCTGACACTGACGCCGATGGTGTGCTGATCAGATTGCCAGTGAGAGCGTTTGAGTTTCATCAGCTGATGAATCAAAGAGCTTTTCCCACTACGTGGGCTGCCGACCACCATGAGTTTCATGCGGTAATACGGGACAGCTTTCTTCAGACGCTGCTGCAAGAACCTGGGAGATCCACAGAGTTCACATTCTGAACCAATATTCAAGATTCGAAATGTCTTGACAAATACACTATAATTCTAATCCCAAGGCTCGCATGCAACAAGTAAATTCAGGAGAGGAGAAATTTGATCATTGGTCATCATTTCACAGTGCTGACCCAAATAAAAAATACAATAAAATAACTTAAAATATAAAATCTGAACAAGAGAAATGGCCACTAATCACTGACACATTTACAAGCTAAAATACAAACAAGAGTAAGAGATAATGTCTAAATGAGACATGCAGACAGATTTAGACCTGATGATATCTTTGGTTTTGTTCCCAATATGTTTGAGGTTCATCTGGAGCTGCAGACCATCTAGAGGTAGATCCCATAAATGAACCAGCTTTCCCATCTCATCAGGGAAAGAGCGCAAACCTTCATTCTGACTCACATCTAGAGACGTAAGATCCTCCAACATACCGATCTGAGGAGGAATCTAAAGCACAAAAGAATAAAATGTTAACACACCAATGTTTTCTAACAAATATACCCGTTCGGGCACAAAGACAGACCCAGCTGATTCTAACGTGATATGAATCGTACCTCAGTGAGTTTGTTGGAGCTTAAATGAAGTTTCTCCAGTCTGGCCCACTTGTATGCCGGGCCGCTCAGGTCGAGCACAGAGATTTGATTATGACTGAACATCAGCTCTCTTAGGTTTACACTGACCCAGAACGATGGACCCGGCAGATCACTAATACTGTTATTTCTCATATCCACCGAACGCAAACTATCCAGAAAAAGAGACAGGTGTTAAAAGAGAAGGTTAAAAAAAAACTCTCTGTGCATTTAAAGCAGAGGTGTCAAACTCCAGTCCTGGAGGGCCGCAACTCTGCAGAGTTTAGATGCAACCCTAATTAAACACACCTGATCCAACTAATCAAGTCCTTCAGGCTTAATTGAAAACTGCATAGTATGTGTGTTGGAGCAAGGTTGGAGCAAAACTCTGCAGGGCTGCGGCCCTCCAGGAACTGAGTTTGACACGCCTAATTTAAAAAAACATTCCAGGTTTAAAACAAATTGGGCTTTATTATCAGCATCTTTTATCAGTGTAGGGGCGGTGCTAGGGGTGGGCTAAGGGGGCTGAAGCTCTGAATGTTGTCAGTAAAACCCCAAATGTTTTAATTATCATGCCCTGTACGCAGTAGTAGTTTTCATGCGCATTAAAATAATTTCCAGAACCACAGTTTTGCTCTCTTCACATATTTTATATTGTCATTCACTCCAAGAACTGGCCAGATATAGATAACAATTTACAGCAGCTGGTTCAGGTTTCTGTAACTTACTGTTTACCCGATCACTATAGCACCGATCTTGCCATTTGTCAAATTAAGTTATTTTTACTGAACACTGTCACTGTGAAGCAACAAATATATTTAATCATAGAATTATATGCCAGTCTTCCTAAGACACACACACGCATTTAGAGTGAGTATATGAATGGTTTGGTTAGCATGGTCTATAGCAGACTCTTCTCTGTGTCAGGGCAACAGTTCAATGAACAATAAATAAATATTAAGTAATATAAATTGTAGAGACAATATTGTCTTTTTTGCTCTATTTCGCTAAAGAAAACGGTTCTAAACAAAGTCATGTTGTACGTCTCTGCAGCAACACAGCAGTGTTTTCTTACAAAATTAATTTGCGTTTTGAACAAATCCGGTAAGTCAATGATTCCCTGTTTCATCCATAAGCAGTTTCTTACTTTGTCCCTGATTGAATCATTAGTTTTGAAAGAATCGACTGAATAAATGTCTTTTTAAGACAGTGGCTTGGTGCCACCTACTGTTAGGCCTAATTTTAGTTTTATATTTAAAAGTATCTTTTTTTTTTCTATCATATCATATTTCTACATTCCAGCTTTTATATTTAAAACATTAATGCCATAACATTATTTATTCAGTTTGTAGGTGTAGTGCAAATGTATGTACAAGTGCTAGAATTAAAAAAAAAAAAAGTCTTCAGAATGTCCAATGTAACTTAATATACATTAACCATATATGTAAGCCCCGGATATCTACTTACCCTAGAACCGCCCCTGGATCATTTGGTATTAGTTATGCAATTATAAAGACTTTAGGATGTCTCATGTATACTGTATAATTTTGAAGATGGTTACATTGTCGATACAGCGTTTATTCTAATGCTAATCTATGTTTTTAACAATTTATGTTAGTTATTTTCAAAAGCAAATAACAGATGCTGTTGATAAAATTTTATTAAATTTTGTTCATTTGAGACAACAAATAAAAACTTACTTTGGCAAGTTGATGACTATTTCAGGAACACTTGTGAAATTGTTCTGTGACAATTTAACAGTGGTTATTTTGGGGGGAAGGTGTGACAATGAACCTGCATGAAAACAAGACTGTCAATAACAACAGAAATGCTAAACATAGAACCTGATAAAACATAGAACAATTTTTTTCAGAATTATCCATCTTAGTTTTCATGAAACACTATTTTTAAAAACTATTTAACCTTTCTAATGTGACATTTCCGACTGAAACTGTATATTGAATAGAGAGAAAATAAGTAGTGGAGAATTTGACATTATCCCACATGAGCTGAACGGATGGTGAAAAGTAGGCACCCAATACCATTCTGTGGAGGCTTCTATTAATGCTGTAGCTCTATGTGTGTTATATTAACGTTAACTGGCATTAAATCACTGTGTAAACTATCATTAAGATTTTAGAAAGGCTGTATTATTTGTAACAGTATCTTAAAACTTTGTTTTGTTAACTAAAACTAAACAAAAAATATATTTTTGGTAATTGAAAAAGCTAAAATAATAATAAAACAAACAAACAAAAAATAGTTAAAGCTACAGTATGTAGAAATATAAAAAAAATGCACCTTAAAGGGGTCACTGGATGCCTGTTTTCCCCAAGTTGATATGATTCTTTAGGGTCTTAATGAAAAGTCTATAATATACTTTGATTAAAAATTCTCAGTGGTAGTGTAAAACACCCTTTTTACCTGGTCAATATGAGCTCTGCAAAAATTATCCCATTCTAAGGGGTTGTTCCTTTCAATGCAAATAAGCCCAGCTCGCCCCACCCCTCTCTTCTCTCTGTGGAGTGATGAGCCGGTTTACTTTAGCCCCATTTAGCTGCCTTTACCCGCTAAACTTCCTAACTACCACATTATAAGGAAAGGCGATTGCAAAGATTCATAAAAAAAACCCATATACAGCTAGTCTGAGGTAATACGCTCATGTTAATCAACTATCGTGAGAGCGGCCTCTGTCAGTGTGACGCCACACCGACAGGCATCTGAGAATGGCTCGATTTGAAAAAGTGGATATTATTTTTACAGATTAATTAAAAACCACTGCATGGATTTTCATCATTATAGGGCAGATTTGTACATACACTGCCAACACACATTAATGCTCAAACAACATGTAAAAGTGAGCTTTGCATCCGATGACCCCTTTAACAAATAGTTAAAACTAAAATGAAATAATAATAAAATACTGGCCCAAAACAATTTGCCTGACTAGCATTAACCGACAGCCTATGTAGATTAGTTTTTGTCAGCCAATAAAGAAAGGTGTTTCATAGTCGTTTCAAGTCATTATATTCTGATGAAAGATTACAAACACAAATATTTTTGAGAAAGTAAAGGGGAGGAAACTTACTGATTTGGTTAACTGAAGCGTTGAAAGTTTCCAGCTTGAGACATTCAGTGAGAAAGTTGTCTGAAATTATATTAACTTGATTCTTACTGATGTCTAAAACTTTCAATTCAGCCAGGCAGAGCGGGAGAGACAGTGCTGATATCTGATTGCTGGAAAAAATAAAAAATAAAAAACAAAACTATGGTCAATAGTTCACATTCCATTTGTGAATGCAACCTTTTTCAACTTTTGTATATTCAATAACAAAGCTATTAGATAAAATGAAGAAATTACAGTACAGCAGTGCTCTAGAAAAATTATTATCCCATAATCTACCCCTCCAACGAGAGCTCCTCCAGTCTGTCCATGGCTTGCCCCAACTGGAAGGGGAAGACGGTGATCTGGTTGAAGGAGAGGTTGAGCTGGCGTAAGGCTGGACTGCGCACAGTTGGGTCCAGCAGCAGAAGAGGACCAATGCAGTTGCGAGAAACATTAAGCGTGCTCAGTGCAGGCAAACCCAGGAGTTCCACAGGAAGTGACTGCAGTTGGTTACCTTGAAGATCTAAACGAGTAAGACTTCTTAAATTCTAAGAAAAAAAAATACACAAAAAAATGTATTGAGCATGGTTAAGAAATAATCACTAGATTAAATGATGATGAATTACAAAATGGACAAAACAACAAACAAAATGCACATTAAAGATGTATTTGATACATCTTTACATTACTAGCTATAACTAGATATTTACTAGATGCTATATATTCCGATTATACAGTTAATTAGGGCAGTGTTTATTTGGCACAAAAAAAGAAAACACCATAACCCTGCAATAGAAGCTATTTACAGTGTAAATACTGTAGCAATTAGATACTATTTACACAAGTAAAAATAGTAGTATTTTTTAGCAATATGCTATTTACACTAAGTGCAAATAGGTATAGATTCTATGTACACCATGTTAAAATATAAGGATTGTCTGTTATTTATATTACTTATTGCAAATAGTGGCAATTATCCGCACCTCAATATTGTAGTACATTATAAAACAGTATGCAATAATAACGTATTGAGTGTAAATTACAATTTTAATTCAAAATTTTAAATGCATGCCACCTTATTGGGGCAATAAAGCCCTCCCTACACCTACCCTAACCCTACCCGATACTTTATTTTCAACTTTTTGATTGTTTCCTTCATTTTAGTTGAAAATGAATGCCTTTCCGATGTGATAGGAGTTTTGAAAAGGAAGAAAAAAACAGTTTGGCGAAAGGCAGAATCGAACTTGATCGCGTCGAAAAGACTAGGGCACACACTTTACCATCTGTGCCACTGTAGCTGATGTTTGGCAACTGTCTTTTGTATAGGCTAACTACTGCAATCACACTTTGGTGGGCTGAGTTAGTGTAAATAGCCTCTGCCAACATGGCAGACTATTTGTACTTAGTGTAAAGAGACACTTCATAACTAAAATGTTCACAGAAACATTGTGAATGCATTGTAGAAACATTAGAGAGTGGGTTTTGACTGCTGCTTCATATTGACTTTAACAACACCACTTTAATTGCACTGTCAAAATGTTTCCACACACCTGACAGAGAACACTGGGAAACTCTGATAGACTGTTGCTGCTCAAATCAAGTCGAAGAAGGTTTTCAATCTGCTGTTTGAGAGCGCTCATACCCATCAAACAGGACAGATTGCCCAGCTCGTTGCCCGAGAGGTCGAGCAGACGGATAGGCTCTTTGTCTACAGCCAGAGGAAAAGCACCTGGAGTGGAGCTTTCAATGAACCCCTGCCCTGCACATTTAAAACAAAAAAGAGATTTAACAAGTGAACTTTTGAGGACTACCGTAGTTACCGTGTCAGACAGCGTGTACCTCTAGTGTTGTGAGAATTAAACCGCTTATGCAGAGGAGCACTTGGATTTGTGTCACCACGGCATCCCTGTAGAAAAACATTAAACTGGTTCAAATCATTGTTAAAATCCAAGCACACAGGCATAAAGCAGGTCTGTTTGATCCGTTACCTCTGAATTGGCACGTCTACGCCTGCTATGTCTCCAAGCAGGTTTTCTGCCCACTTCTGGTGAATCGTTGAAAAGCAACAATCCTTGTGAAGGCCCGTCACTCCCTACCAATGGAATAGCACATGCATTTTCAACATAAAAATAGGCAATGACAAAGACCCACATCCAATGAAATGAATTGTTTAATTATGTGAGAATCATCTCACCGTCACTCTCCATGTCATCAAGCATGAAGGCCAAGCTTTCATCTAAGGAAACGTGTGAGTCGTCACTTTCCTCATCCGTGAAATATTCTGATGTGCTGGCATCACTCTGTAATCTACCAACTCCCACAAAGCCTTTGTTCCTCTGGATTGACAAGATCTGTCTGGCCAAACGCTGACCTTTACCTTAAAAGATACAAGGACAAGATTTACCAACAACAGCCAGGCCAATTTAAGTTATGTAGAATTAAATTCTCTATATACTGAGTATAAAGTGCAAAAATCTAAATCTATTAAAAAAAAAAAAAAAACAACAACAACAGTTAACATTAGTATGCTAAAAATGTCGTTAATTATGCCATATGTTTTACTAGAAACTATTAAACGATTTCAACTTGGCAAATTTTACATTGAGGGAAAAAAGGAATCTTTTTATTTTATTCAAAACATTTAAAAATGCGATTATCTTTTTTTTTTTTTTTTATATCTTTAGGGGCCAGGCACCGAAGGTACGATGGCACCTATTGTATCCGTTGGCGTTCCTATTCCTTCTTCCACTCAGGAAGTCTATGGCAGCCCACAGAACCATTTGTGGCAAAGTTATGAAATATGTCACACTGATTGAGGACAGTCTCATCATTAACAATAGCAAATTACCCACAAATCCCCAAAGTTAGGTATTTTTAAAAGTATGAAAAACCTACTTTTTAAAACTTGCCTAGACTGTTTGTTTGATTTTCACCAAAATTTGCTCAGATCATCTTCAGACCATGCTGGCAAAAAGTTATGGAATTCAAGTTGATTAGTCAAAGCATTTTCGAATAACCCACGTACAAATTTGACAAAAAGCACAACAAAAAATGAATGTGAGGCTATATCTGTGCAACGGCTTGTCGTATTGAGACCACACTTGGTGTGGGTTATAACAACCATGATCTGAGGCTACCTGCACAGTTTCAGTGCAGTGCCACCTAGTGGTCAGGAGATATAAGAAATGGCTATTTTTGCTTATAACTTCTGAATGGCTTGGCCAAAAATCACAAAACTGATCTCTTTAGATTCGGTGGAGCAATTTTTCAGCCATTTTAGACTTTTTCTAAAAGTTATAAAGGAATTTTAAAAAAACGCTAATAACATTTGATTAAATTGGCCTATTGTAATGGAAGTGATGCATTCTTTGTATTCTCAATGTATTTTTTGGCTCATACTGAGAACACAGATACCAATTTTGCCATAGTAAGATGAACTTCTTGTCTGCCATTTTAATTTATGTTGAAAACATAATTTTTTTTAACTCCTCCTAGAATGTTGGTCCAATTTTGACCAAATTCGACTCAGATCATCTTCAGACCATGCTGGCAAAAAGTTTAGGTTTTCGTGTCAATATACAAAATGGTTATTGCTTATCGCATCAACAAATTTGTTGGAATGATGCCAAAAATGCAAATAACTTTTGACTGCATTAGCCTATTGCAATGCAATCAAATGTAATGCATATTAAACTTGTCTTAAAATAATCTTTGGGTTGTGCCGAGAACATAGATACCAATTTTCCTGTTTGCCATTTTGATTTATGTTGAAAACCTACTTTTTCGAACTCCTGGACCGTTTGTCCAATTTTTACCAAAATCGAGTCAAATCCTCTTTAGATTGTGCTGACAAAAATTTATGGATTTTGTGTCAATAGACAAAACCATTTTTGTATAGTGCCGCAACAAATTTAAGACTCAATGCCAAACTGCATCTGAGGCTGTATCTCTGCAAAGCTTTGAAATATTTACATCAAACTTTCTGTGTGCCATTATCACCTAACTAACCTGACTAAAACCATCCTAAAATGGCTTTAATTACTCATTGTTGCAGTTGGTCTGACACTCATGCTTTGTTGTGCTTGGCCCCTTAATTGCTGCTTGTAGCTATATTTTTTATTCTTAAAACTTCTTTAGTTCAGGGTCTCTCTATTTCTGAAATTGTTACAGAGGAAACAAAGCCAGACTGAAGTAAAAGTGGTCATGGCTCCAGAACATGTATGTCAAATTATGACAGTTGCCAGATCATGTGAACAGGCTCACTCTTCTTCTTGTTGACTGGAGACTGAGTCTTGCGCTCAGAGAGCAGAGCACTGAGCCACATCGCCTTCATTTGTCCAAGGCGGAAGCTCCCAAGGCACAGGGCATTGTTGGTGTGGTCCAGCCCCAGACGGGTGAGCAGGAGGGTGACCGCAGGGTCATCGCCCCTCCTGATACACACGCTCAGAGCTCCACGTAACTGCTGCTCATGAACACCTGCAGAAACCAGCAGTTCCAGCAAAGCCAAAGGAGCCCCTCGATCACAAACCTGCACAAACACAACAACACGTCCTTCACTGCTAGAAATGAACAAAATGTTGTCATATATTAGTCAGGCTTTACTGAAAGAAAGGAGCCAGGTTATTATTTAAAGGGATCGTGACATGGATTTTTTTTTATTATTATTATTTTAATATGTTCCCTGAGGTTTATTTTTAATTTTTTTTTTTTGCACAAAAGAAACAAATAAATAGGTGGAAAAATTATTATTCTTCAACCCTCATTCTGACCCTCTATCTGAAATGTCCTGTTTTAAGGGGCGGGTCCTTTAATGTCAGGAATTGGCCACTGTAATGACTGCATAGGAAACAGTACCAATGCCCCGCCCCCTCGCTACTGCATGTGAGTGTTTTGATAACATAAAAAAAGTAATTTCCAGACATTATGAAATAATTTACTTATTGTTTGTGATCTAGTACAGCTTCATCTTTCAACAAAACAAGCTGTTTTTAGAGCTTGTTTAAATAAATGCTTTGTTTATAATGAGGAGGACATTTAAAGCTATGAAACATGCACAATGTTTTAAAGGGGTTCACTTTTGGAATTTTAGCCAGTGTGTGGTGTGCATGTTCAGGCATAAAAAAGATCTACAAAGTTACAAATCTTAAAGTCCACTCCAAAGGGAGATATTTCGTTTAAAAAAAAATCCCTTTTCAAGAACTACAATGAACGACTCGTTTGCACTACAGCGTTTGTTTTCCACATGATATGATGTCACATTACGGTTCATTGGAATATCATTAAAATAAATCCCACCTACGGAAATTCGAATGGTTGGGGGGTGTGTAGGGACAAGGCGGGGGATTAACCTAACTTTAGCGATGCAGTGTAGAGAGACGCTACAATGAGACACAGCACGGCAGGTATAAACACAAGCATTGACTAGAGTGGCCGTAACGCGCCGCAGACGTGTGCAGTGTGTAGTAAGAGATTTATTCATAGCTTTACTTATAACGCGAGTGTTTTTTAAAATGCATAAACTTGCACTAGAATAGGCTAGGCTAATTAGTGATGATGTTCTTTGATAATGTTAGGCTGCTTTTAGCCTTATGCTGGAGCTGGTCTCGGGCAATGAAACTAAATATATAAATAATTAATTAAATTAGCATGATAATATCATGTATCAGTGATCTGGCAGGCTGACGATAGGATCCAACACTACTGCAGTGTATTATTTATTCACCCTCCATGCATCCTAGGTGTATATGACTTCTTTCATTCAGTTGAATGCAATCAGAGTTATATTAAAAATCCTGGCACTCCCAAGCTTTAGAACCATAATAAAAAGTGCCTCACACGGCTCCGGGGGGGTCAATAAAGGCCTCTGTAGCGAATCAATGTGTTTTTATAAGAAAAATATCCATATTTAAAACGTAAGAATCACTTTAATCTAATAACAGCTGTACACAGAACTTGCTACTTTCACAAGGGGCGTGTCAGTACTGAAACACAGTCTAAGCTGTTCGCCAATCACAACGCAGTGGGACAGCTAACCAATCACAACACATTTAGTTTTTCTGAAGGCGGGCCTTCATTAAACCCAGAACTAATCGAGCCATCGAGCCAGGCTGGGAGAAAGGTATAGTAATAATGTAAATTATGTGACAAATAATGTGTTTTTCAAACCACCAAGCATGAAAGCATGTTCTTTTACACCTCCAAAACAAAATCAAGACTTTGTAAAAAGAGCATAATAGGACCCCTTTAAAAACAAAGACCTCTTATATGCCAAGGCAAATTTGATTCCTCATGTCATGACCCCTTCAATATAACTCTTTAATATAATAAGGCATATCTAGAATGGCTGAGTAAATTATGGGCTAATTTTCATTTTTGGGTGAACTATTGCTTTAAGAGGTAATGAATTAAGGTTCAAATATCACACCTGATATATGAGCGAATCGCTTTTTGTTTTCTTGTTGATGTCAGCGCCCAGTTGGATGAGACATTCTGCCATGTCCACGTCACCGTCTTCGCACGCTCTCTCCAACAGCGCATACATGATCTCACTGTCCGCCACCATCTTAGACAGGCACAGGCAACTCATTCCCTGCAGCTAAAGTGGAACAAATGTAGGATTTATCAGGGCATCTTGCATGTTTGAGTTTAAGACATACTGGTTCTATTTTCTTACTGGATCTCGGCACTGGTCTGCCATGTTTTCCCGCAGGATCTGGAAGATGTCTTTCTCGAAGGCTTCTTTCTGCAGCCATGCTGCAGCACTTGAGCAGGTGTCCAACAACTTCCACACCACTTGAAATCCCTAATAACCAAAACACACATTGTTAGAAACAAAAACAAAGCAAAAAAACATTGGTAATAACTGTAGTGAACTACCTTTAGAAGCATGACTGTATCCTCTTTGTGCTGCCGTATTGAGCTCACCAAAACCGATGCCAGTACAGGCACCATCATACGAGAGAGCTTCTTCTTAGAGATGAGGTGAAACAGAAGACTAAGGCCCCAGTAGTGAACATCTACAAAGGGTGATGATTTTCTGTTAATATACGGCTGTGCTTAAATGTTTACATACCCAATAGAGTGCTGCAGGGATGACATATTTCAAGTATGTATTACGTAATTCTTATTTTTAGCACTTTCAGTTCCATCATCCTGAAGTCAATGGGGTTTTTGAATGGGTTTTTGGTTAAATGCTTGAAATTCAATCCTTGACTATCCTACAACACAAAATACGTCAGTAATATGGAACAACTACAGAAAGGAAAAAGCCCGGAAAAACTCTTTTTTTTTATTAGAACATTCTTTAAATTGAGCACTGTGTTTTTAAGTGCTGTTTCATGCGCAAGAATTTGCTGAAAAATGCCAGACACGTGAGCATAACTGTCGAACATGTCCATCTAGTGCATGTTTACACAGAAAAACAATGGAAAAGCAACACAATGGGACCCACAAATGTGTTCTGTGTGAGTGTTTTTTGGCCAGACTAAGTAGCAATGTGGACCAGACATCGTTGTCCACATTCAAAAGTCTGGCTTGGATTAGAAGCAGAAGCTGGATATCTCCAGGTATGGAGAGGTAAATGAACTCACCACGTCCCTGTGGAAACATCTGCAGCGTATGAAGAACCGTATCTATCGCCCCCTGCTGGCACATTAGGTCAACCGCTCCAGAAGAGTCAGCTAATGCTGAGAGTACACCGAGTCCACACTCCTGAATCTCCACACTACTGATAAACTAAACATAGATAACAAATAAAACACTCACCACAATCACAGTACTTAATTTTAAACTAAAACCACCTGATTAAAGTCCGGTTCTATCCTAAAAGGAATGTTACGGGTCCAATGCAAATTCAAGTCAATATGCAACATTACTATAGACATGTTGACTACCACTAAAAACTAAACTTTTTTTTAAAACCCAAAACTCAATGAAATGCTATGGAATCTATGAGGAGAGGCATCTGAAATGGTTTAAAACCTTAAGCTTTTTTGTCTAAGTACTGTACATTAAAATAATATATTACAGGGTTTTTTTTTTTTTCAATTGCTAACAAGCACTGTTCAATACTTCAATACATTTTCAAAACTGTTCACACATTTAGTGAAACAGAAGTCTATGCTAAACAAACTGTGAATCATTTTTCAGTGCTTTCAGAAGCAAATGACCACAATTCTCAAAATCCATGAACACTTTTGTCATACTCCACAAGCTGCAAAACACTATACATTTTCAGCACATTTTTTAAATGCTAACACACTGCTTTCAAAACTGATAAAAGCACATTCAAATCAGAATGATGGCTAATTGTATATTGAAATATACTGAAAATTATAGCAGAATATTTATTATGAAATTGAATAGTAAGTATTCCAAACACAACTAACTGCAATTTCAGCTGAAAGCCAAGTCAGATGTCCTATTTTTGGCCAGTCCATCACAGGGATGACAAACATTCATATTCACACTCACAGTCTCCAATTCACCTGTCCTGTATGTCTTCGGATTGAGTGAGAAACACAAAGAGCTTCACACAGAATGGCCTCCTGGAGCAGCTGGGACTCCACTACTGCACTATTTAATCATTTTTTTATTTTATTTTTTTCTCAACTGTGTGTTATGAATTAAATATATGTTTTCTAAACGAGAACTGTTGCCAGTGTTGTGGTGAAACAAGCTTATTTTGAGACCTATATTTAGTGTTTTGTTGTTTTGGAGATGAGATCAACTGTTGCAACCGAGATACATGTTGGTAATGCAGTCTGTATGAACAGTTTTGAAAATGTGGCTTCAGTATTGAACAATGCTTGTTAGCAACTGGAAAAAATGAAAAGGAATAGTTCATGACAGACACTGAAAATGCTGTCATCAGTTACGCTTCATACCCACACCAGTTTTTCGCTAATTTAGCATCTAACAGAAATGAAGATGTTTTTAATTTTAAAGTCCAACCACCAAAACTTTCACGCTTCAATTTTTTAAAGACACTGTATAAGTAATCCATAAACTGCAGTTTAACTATACGTGGTTCTAGTCGGTCAAGTAAGCATATCTTCTGTATACCATATTTGATCTGCTCTATATATGTGTGTGTTCAAGTATATTATAAACTAAATTAAATCTGTTCATCACATACAGTAATCACGTCACTTCAGAAGACTCTGATTAATTTGCTAGATTCATGTGGATTACTTTTACAAAGCCCTTTTTGAACTACCAAGGGCAGCGCAAATTAGCACAAGCTTTAAAGGGGTAATGAATTGCATTTGTTTTTTTATTTTGTACTGTTCTCTGAGGTCAAAGAATTTTGTTATCAAGAATTTTACATAAAAAAACACAACAACAACAACAATAAAAAAACATAATTTAGAAGTAATAGGCTATTTTCTGTCCTGCTTTAAACCCCCTCAACAGAACACTCTGCTTGAAAAGGTGTGGCAAAATGTAGACTCGGAAGTAAACGCCCACTGCTATGATTGGCTATTAACAGTGTACATACAATCCTCATAGATGGTGATTTAGGTTTAAAACACATAAATAAAGCAATATTGACCATGAGTAAAGTGTTCCCTAGTAAAGGGAATGAGTGCTACGTTGCTGATGCTATGGGTAATTGTAAACGGATCCACGGTAAAAAAGTTCAAAAAGGACCAAGTTCTTACTGACGTGGTCTGGAACTTCATCAAAAATAAAGTTCATCCAATCTTTCCTAACATTGGGATCAGAAGAAAGGAAATGCAACGCGAAGACTATTTTTTCCACAAATGGCCACTGCAGAGCGTCTTTATCATTTGGTTTCTGCACAGACCTGCATGCTCTGGTAAACACTATGCGTGAATCGGTGGGCGGGGCTAAAAAGCCAGTGATGTCAATCTTCTTCTGCGGAGGCGGTGCTTATCTACCCGTTACATCATAGAGGACAGCATTCCAAAAGCTGTCGTTTTGACAGACTGCCTTCAATATAAGTCGTTTTTCAGACTAATGACAAAGTTTTGAGTTCTGAAAATTACAGGATGTTTTTAACGTACGATGACCACTTATAAGTCAAAAGATCAAGGCAATTTTAGTTTCTCAGTTCATCACCCCTTAAGACATGATTTTTTTAAAAGTTAAATAATGGCACAAATACCAGTAATTTGACAAGCACAATTTGTGCGTCATTCATTTTAATACTGTCCTCCCATAAATTTTGCAACTAGGTGTAAACGTAACTGTATCCACGCCTTTTCAGCGCTAATTCTTCACTGTCTTGAGTAAATCCTGACAGTACTATTTTAGCTTGTAAGAAACAAAGTATTTACCCTATTAAGTGCCTCTAGATAGACAGTGTGGGCTCCCTCTAGTACACACTGGTTCTTCAGCACCCGCAGGGACACATCCACCGTGTCAGGATCCGCCACCGAGGTGCCATGTTCTCTTAAACTCCTGTCTGCATGCACAACAAGACACAGAATCAGACATTATGTATGTAGGCATTGTAGTTCACACACACACAAACAATATGACAATATGAGGTTGAGTAAATATGACACTAAAAACAAGAAGCAGACAGGCATTCAACCTGGGTTTAGAAGGACTAAACTCGCTCGGAGACCCTCCAGCTGAACTTCAGGAATGAAGTTATGTGTCTTTAGAGCAATCAGGATCTGACCGAGAATTAGGATCGCGTCATCTAGACTGGCCCTCCTGGAATGATATGAAATTATGATTCCAGCTGTATGTTTTTGTCTGTCATACATCACATAAGTGGTCAGATGTGGGAGTTGTGTGTGCTTACGCTCCCTGGAAGAGGATGTGAAGCAGTTTGCAGGCACTTTCACACACGGCGCTAGAGCTTTCATGTTTCCGCATGAGAACCACAATGTTGACATGAATGCCATGTGACAGCAGCAGAGCCCGCATCCTACCTGAAGTACAAACACACACAAAAACAACACACAAATACTAAGCAAGAAAATCCTTTTTTTTGCTATGTAGTGAAAACAGAGCATACTTTTTTATTATTCCCCACTTACTAGGGGAATAATACACTATTAATAGAACTTCTATAGTTTCAAAATTAAGTGTGAACTGAATATAATGTTTTCAAATGCTGTATGTTAACTGAAATTAAATAAAAATGTATTCAATGTATAGTTTCCATTTATATTAAATCCAATTAGCTGAGTGCTTTTCTGACCCACTTAAGTAAGACTTAAACACATACGTAATTTTATAATTACTTTTATTGTCTTGCAATATGGTGCACTATATGCACTATATAAGTGCACTGCCAAATGAACCGACTAGTATTTTTGGTAAAATAAAATATACTTTAATGTCATTTCTATTGAAACTTGCATATCATGTATATGAATGTATTTGTAATTACACATTTTTAATGATGAAGTGGCAATTTTGTGCATTTAAAATATATTACTGAATAATGAATAATACACTACAATCAAAATTACATTCAAGATTTTTACATGTCATTCAACTTGTTTGACATTACAATCACAGTCTCTCTCTATATTCAAGTATATATCTACTGAAGAGAATTAACTCAGCTTACTGTGGTGCTGTATTAGTGTACGTAGTGTACAGGAAGCAGCTTGGAAAACCTTAACACTGGATGAATGCAAAAGCATGGCAGCCATGATGAGAGAATGAAGAGGAGGCCTGTGGGACAGAAAACAAACCAAATATCCATAGTTACGACATCACAACCTGAGCTCATTAACATATACCCGTCTTTTAACAACACAGAACTGTGACAAAGCGGGCTGTACAGTATCAAATAGAAAACAGTGCATCAGTAATGCAAAAAGGCAACAGTAAACACTCAATTTTCAGTTAAAGGCAGTAAATCATAACAGAGGTCATTTATTTATTTCAATAATATTGGTCTATAAGGCAACTTTTGGACAACATTAGGGTGACCATATTTTAGTTTGCAAAAAAGAGGACATGTAGGGGCTGGATGTGTTGGGGTGTTGAGGGGAGGTTAAAAGGCCCCAAAGTAGTGCAATGACCATGTCAAAACTCAAAATATTTCATTTCCATACCTAAAATTATGGAATGTATATCTATATTTTGCAGTCACCTTTGAGCAGACTGATCATAAACACAGCTAAAAGGCTTCCGACATTTAACACAAGGGAGAAAATCAACCCTTCGCAACAGTTTAAAATCAGCCAAATTCCTTGCAAAAAACAAGAGTAAGGAGAGATGACTGACAAATAATGCTGAAGGATTTAATGCTCAGCCAATTATGTGCTCATATCTGATCTTGTAAGATGTGCTCCCTTTACACAGAGTGCGTGTGATCGCGAAATTGAAAGTGAAAGTGAACAGCCGCACATTCAATACTCTGCATACGATATCAGCTCCCAGATGTGGGGAAATTATATTCAATATTAGAATGATTGCGTAAGCAGGCTGTGATGGCCCAAAATTCAGCGGGAGTGGGATAAAGCAAACAGTCTCGCATCGCGCTTCAATACAAAAATGCACTCAATAAATGGCGACTGTAGAAAGCAAAAGCAGAATGCTGGATATTTTAGGCTATTTAGAAATCCTGACTGGACGCATTTTTTAGGGCCAAAAAAGAGGACATGTCTGGGCAAAAGAGGATGTATGGCCACCAACCACATGTTAATATAGCGCAAAATATAAAGGAATGCTAACCTTCCTTCCAGTTCCACATGGTTGGATGAGTTGCAATGAAGCAGCAAGCTGTTTAGGGCAACACACGCAGCTTCCTGATTGGATGACAACAGAGAAAGTTAAATATCCAGTACAGTAAAAGCAAAAGAATGAGATGGTAAGATCTTATCCATATTTCATGCTAAAACATTTCTTGTGTCACCTGCACTGTGGCATTGTCAGCATGTCTCTCTAAAGCGGTATAACAGGCCTCTCTCCATATGAGCATCTCTTCCACTTGAGTGGCTACTTTCTTTACCAGAACTTTCTGTTTTGCTTCATCCTCCTCGTTCCACTCTTTGTCCAGGCCTTCATTCTGTACAATACACTCCGCTGAGAAACAAACAAAAAAACAAAACAAAAACATTAGTACAGAGCCTTGCACAGGCCAAAAAAGGCACTCTGTTGATACACCTTAAATATGGAATATGGGCTCTAAGGGGTCCAGCGGAGAGCCAGGTTCTCAACCTATACTGTATCATATTCATTTTTGTCTATAATACTGACTCACCGAGAGCGCTTAGGCAGGAAAAGGCATCGGTCTGCACTGTGGCATTTTCAGGATAGGAGACACATGCTTTCACCGCCACCTTATGGACACCATTCAGCACCAGTATATTATAGTAACTCTCTGTTAAATGCCAAACAAACATAACATGATTCAAAAACAAACCACTTTCTAAAAGTTATGACAGCAACATGACCTTTGTCCTGGGCTCACCTGATGTAAATTTCCGTAACAAACAGCAACCGGCCACCTGTATGGCCTCTGAGTCGAGCCACATGTCCATAGCCTGACACAGTAGACTGTAGCATTTAACAGGTTTGGACATCAGAATCTCAATATTGCTGGCTAGACTCAAAAAAGAGAAGCTTATTTAATACAGTGTGTAATAATATAGTTTAATAGTATCATTTAGATTTTGTAGTAGTGGTGCTATACCTGGAGCAGCCAGTGGTATGAGGACCCTCAGAGCTTGCAGTACCATGTTCTCACTGTCCATGAACCGTCTGAGCGCATTCAAAATCACCTCATGATCCTTGTTCTCAATGAACTCCACCAGGTGAGCATCAGAAACTGACAATCATACAGGTTAATTAGACAGAAATTAAAAAAGAAGTCCACTTCCAGTACAAAAATTTACATTTAATTTACTCACCCCTTGTCATCCAAGATGTTCATGTCTGTCTTTCTTCAGTCGATAAGAAATTATGTTTCTTCAGGAAAACATTCCTGATTTTTTCTCCATATAGTGGACTTCAATGGTGCCCCCAAGTTTGAACTTCCAAAATGCAGTTTAAATGCAGCTTTAAATGGCTCTAAATGACCCCAGCCAAGGAAGAAGGGTCTTATCTAGCAAAACAATCTGTCATTTTCTAAACAAATTGACAAATCATATACTTTTTAACCACATACGCTCATCTTGTCTAAGTCTGCGTGAACTGTTTTCCGGTTCAATACGGTCATTACAGTTAGGGTATGTTGAAAAACTCCCATCTTGTTTTCTTTTCCAACTTCAAAATTGTCCTACTTTGCTGCAGAAGTACTGACCCAGTGTGAACATGCAGAGAAGATCAAACACCCTTTACAAAAAAAAGGTAAAACAGCGATGTAGGACAATTTCGACATTGAAGAAGAAAGCGAGACAGGAGTTTTTCAACATACACTAACTGTATTGACCCGGATTACACAGACTATGCATGCGCATTGCAGAGACGAGACAAGACGAGCATTTGAGGTTAAAAAGTAAATAAATTGTCAATCTGTTTAGAAAATGACAGATCGTTTTGCTAGATAAGACCCTTCTTCCTCAGCTGGGATCATTTAGAGCCGTTTGAAGCCGGATTTAAACTGCATTTTGAAAGTTCAAACTTGGGGGCACCATTTAAGTCCACTATATGGAGAAACATTTGTGAATGTTTTCCTCAAGAAACATAATTTCTTAGACTGAAGAAAGAAAGACATGAACGTCTTGGATGACAAGGGGGTGAGTAAGCCAGACTTTTATTTTGGCGGGTTGTATTGAAGACCTTTAAGTTTTTGTGTGCATGTGGCGAAAGTTTTATCAAAAGAAACGGTGTAAAGCTGGTGAAGTGACTCTCAGAGCAGCTTTGGAGATGAAATTTATGCGTTCATGTCCTCACATAGTGAGGCGGCAGACGCTGAAAACACAAGCGCCATGCGTGCTTGAGTATGAAGGAGACAAAACTGTGCAATTCGTCCATGTTTTCCTCACCACGGGAATCGCAGGGCCCTATATTATTATTGTGCACAGGAATTTGTAACAATTCACTGTTACCTCTTTGCAGCAGTAGTTGTAAAGCAGCACATCCTTGTAGTTGAACCTCTTCTTTGTCATTGAATGATCTCATGGCCTCCAGAATCAAGAAAAACACATCCTGTTCCTCCTCATGCAGAACCTGCATTGCAATCTCACCTGAGCCACAAACAACAAACATAGGTTTACAGTATTGTTTCCTTGCTGGCTTTTCCTGCTGAAAAAAACAGCTAAAACCAGCCAAGGCTGGTTGGCTGGTCTTAGCTGTTTTTTAAGCTGGAAGTAGCTGGTTTTAGCTGGTCTCCCAGCCCGACTAGCTAAGGAAGTGGCCAAAACCCCTCTAAAACCAGCCTGCTGACCAGCTAAGACCAGGCTGGATGACTACCTAAAACCAGCCAACCAGCCTAGGCTGGTTTTAGCTGTTTTGTTCAGCAGGGTTGATGATTTTGTTTCCTTAAGAAAAGGAAATGAATGCGAAAAGTGCTTCTGGAACCAATGCTTCACAAATACACTGCCCTCCTAGAAAAGTGTGGTTTTGGACAATATTGGCATGAATCCTTTTTAATTTGTGATAATTTTGCACTGATAAGGGACAACACAAACTACGAAAACATATTTTATTAGGTAAAGAGTTTATACATAGAAAAAACGTACATTTTGGATTCATGAAAATATCCAGCATTAGCAGCTATTACAGCTCTGCATAATCTGGGCCTAAATTCATTGTATTCTAAACTTAATCTGCAATCAATTGTTGAAGCTATTAAGGTGTGCTGACCCAAAAACCTTTTAAAAACCTGGGCCAAGTTTAAACCAGTAACAAGCCATCACAGCTGGCAAAGGGGCATGTCTGACTTTGACATGTATATATTGCCATTATTATGTAATTAAAATAAAAATTATTATTGCTGATCTTCAATGATAATGTCAAGTTACTTTAATGTATTTGCACCAAAAAATTATAAGGATTTATGCGGATATCGACCAAAACCACACTTCGCAGGGGTGTTTACAAACTTTTGGAGGGCAGTGTAGTACATATAAACATTATGTAAAAAACAAGTCTTACCTGACTTAAGTAGGAGAGACAGAGCTCTCAGGCCCACCATCATCATCTTGGAGTCTTTAGGATACATGGAAAGCACCTTAAGAATCTGCCTACAAACAAACATGCAAACACATCCATAAACCTGCTGAACATGGATAGCAGTAATGAATTTAAGATACAGTTGCTGAATCAGTTGCTGAATCAACATGACGAGTTACAACCAACACCTGACTTCAGTTGTTCACAGTTACAAGGCTGGGCTCTCAAAACTCCTTGTAGTTTCAAAACTTGTTCTGCTTCTATGCATGATTTTATAATCACCAAACAATTAAAAAAGTGCAACCTATAGTTTCTAAATCAATGTTAAATATTGTTGACTCTTCCTTATCTATAGAAGACCCAAATTCCCAAATTCCATTCAAACTAGTAGTTATTAAACCCCCTATAAAAGGCCAAATATTGCCCCAGAAAGCAAATAAACCTAACAAAAAAAAAGAAAAGAAAAGAAAGAAAGAAACAAGATAATCAAAGATTTAGAATGCTTATATTCTCTAAACACTTAAAAATATTCAGTCATGTTTATACAAATAGCCTTTTTTAACAAAGTATTGCTGCTTTTATAAATGTTTCCCAATTTATGAATATTCCCAAAAAGTATTGTTTGGACCTCTGCTGGGAAGGAAACACAGAAACAGAAATCTTGTAATTTGAATCGAAAACCCCTGCCATATAACACTATGGTGCGCCACAGGGTTCGGCCCTGAGCCCTTGTTTCCTTGTACAAGCTCCCTTTTAGGTGATATTATCAGCTCTACATTCTTCCTCCTCTGAAATATTTAAGTTAGGTAACATGGTTGTTAAGTAGAACATCCGGTACATGCATTAACTTTGAGACTTGATTTATTGCAATATACTGGCTGGATGCATTAATAAATACACTGCACTGCAGCATCTTCAAAAAGCAGCAGCTAAAGTTCTAAACAGATCTACAAATAATTATTTATTTCTACTAAATTATTTGTAGTGCCAAACACAGTTAAATCCAGTTGTGGAGGAAGGATATTTTGTTAAATGGTTTCTCTAAGTATTTCTAGCTATTTTACTTTCCACTTTATATCTGCCTTTCTTCCATTAACCTCTTTACATTTCTTTCTGTATGTTTATATTTTCCATTTTCTATCAGATCCACTCTTTGCTGACCCATCTGTCATCATCCTTGTGTTGTTTCAGCATCCTTAATATCAACATTTCACATGGATTTCTATACTATTTATAACAATAATAACATAACTATTTATATACATTATATACTGTATAATAATAAAATAACTGAATTCAACCAGATTATTAAATCCTGCCATCAGTATTGAGCAGCTAAATTACATGTGCCCAAGTGTGTGTGTATGAATACTTTGCAGAAATTTGTTTACTTATTTGTTTAACATGTGCCAGCCCAGAATTCCAAGGAATAAACTGAGCTGAATTGATTCACGATTCCTTTCCTTTATATACCGGCTGAGGCTGGTATTTTAACAAGTTTGAAGAAAAAGTATTTGATGGACGTTTAATATGTGTCAGGAGCATTCACTCAGTATCATTGTCTAATTTTTGACCGAGATGGCTTTCAGCTGGTTTTGCACATCTGAACTCTTCATATATATATATATATATATATATATATATGCACATATATTGGTGACTTTGTCACTTTGAATCTTAACCAGTATATATAGTTTACAACATACAATAGTGCAGTGTACTATACATTATAAACAGGAGCCCACACAAACCTACAGAAATAACTCTGTGAGACTTACTTGTGCACCTCAGTAAACTCATTTTCCACTGGGCAGGCCAAACTATCCAGAGTGGTGGGACAGATCTCCATCAGACGACACAGCAGAGACCAGCCTACCTGTGACGAGAACAGTATAGGGTCATTCCATGTCAAATCAACCAAATTTCAAAAACGTCCCCAGCTCAACCTTATTTTATTTTTTATTTTTTGAAGAAAGACAGACATGTATAGTGATGAAAGCCAAAATATTAAATGTCATGGATGAATATTTACTGAATAATCCACTATTTTGTAGAGGGGGGTCAAAATGGCAATTTTCACCAAATTACAGGGGGTTAAAAATGACTTTTGAAACATGGCAGCATGTTAATGTTAACTTTACACAGAGATTGGTAGGTCTGTTAGTAAAATCTGTTGACTTTAGCTGTCTTTTTTGTTTTTTTTAGAGAGGAGTGTCTGAAGAACAAATAATGTTGAAAGTAGAGATGTATCTTGTTTCATTCTGTGAAAACAACTGTATTGAACATAAATGAGTGCCATAAAAATTATATTCCCTAAGTTTGCATGCCGGCAACGCAAGAAGTATTAAAGATATCACAATATGATTTTAGATTTTAGTTGTGAATAAACTTTTCTTTTGGAATCTTAATTTTCAAGGCCATACAATATTCAGTACCAGAGATATGTTCCATATGAAGAGCTTATTTGCAAAAAAAAAAAAAAAAAAAAAATCCACTTTAAAAAACTGAGCTGATTGCTGTGCATTATTGTCCAAATATAGCGGGACCCGAACCCTAAACACATTTTGTCAAAAAAGCTGGCATTGTCCACTTCCAAGACATTGCGAGTTTACGTTTTACTGCAGAAGCCGACAAAGCGCCCTTCTTGTTTGTGAACAGAAGCCAATAAGTTCATTTTAGCGAATCAGCACGCTGTATTCAGGTCAGGTGACAAGGCTACTTTCAATTTGCTGACATGCTTTTAATATGTAAAAAAAAAACAAAAAAAAAACATGCTTTCAATGAACTTCAATTTTGTAAATTACCTGTATTTGTTTAAATTATTACTTAATCAAAACAACCCAACTGCAGTTTGACTGATATTACCTGGAATGTGCAATAAAAAATGATTTCTGAAAAAAAAAAAAATAAATAAATAAAAAAAGGGGTTACCCGTTTTTGCAAATGAACTCTCCATATACAGAGTGTTGAATATTACCCTTTGAAAACCAAATGTTGGTCACTTTGTATACAGCTGGTACTTATTTTATTTAGAGAACAATGTCTAAAGAAGAAGAAAGAAGTTGAAATTTGAATTGTGTGATGTTTCCCTAAATACACAATAGTTCTTTCTGGTCACTCCAACCATTTCACTGTTTCTATCTGTTTGCAGTATTTCACTCACAGCAAGACAGCCAATATCCACTATAATAAATAATTCTGTTTTTGTGTTTTTAGGTGAGAATGTATATTTTAATGATGATTTAAAATGTTCTTCACATCAAAACAAAAACAACAACAAAAGAGGTTCTTTTTAAAACTGTTCACTTAAAGTTTGTTTGGGGAACCAAAAATTGTAGTTTTAAGCAACTGCCCGAGTACAAATGGGGTATTTAATGAATTACGACTTAAATTCATGAACTGTGCAGATGACATGCACACGATCTCAGTCCCTATTTGCTTTCACTATATGGAAAAGAGCAGCATGAAATTCTTCTAAATATCTCCTTTTCCGTTCCACAGTATAAAGAAAGTCATATGGTTTGGAAGAACATGAGAGGGCATTTAAATGATTACAGAATGTTATTCAATGCAGGCAAAAGGTTATTTGTGCAGGCAAAACATGCTGACTACCTGCTGAACTTTGCTGTTGAAATGCGATGACAGCACCAGCATCAGAGGCATATGGACGTTTTGATCGGCAAACAGCTCAACTGCAAGACAAAAGAACACAAATCTATAAATATCTCAGCAGTTGTCCCACTGGAAAAAGCACACAGAGGGCAGTCTATTCTAAGGCAGTTGTCTATGAATATGTTAAGACTTGCATGAGAAATGTTAACAAAGCACAGACTTACACATTTCCTCTTTCATTGGTCAATGGTCATTACTCACCACAGTGATCCGTATGGGACAGGAACAGGAGGTCCTGTATGATCTGGACTATGGTGCCTAACTGCTTCCCCTCTTGAAGGTTCAACCTCACCAGCAGCTTCTTCAGCCTGATCCCTAACTCCTCTTTATCAGCCATGATCTTCTACTATCTGACATCAAACTGAGGTTTAAACCTCCTTCTGCTACTTACTGACCATGTGGACACAATGTAGCTGCTGCATATCATCATCTGTTTCACAGCGCAAAAGCTCTTCTGCCATATTTATGCAAAGCAGAACATGAGTTATGATAGAGTAATAGGCTGATATGACTAGGCTTTAGTTCCCGATTTCATTCTCGGTGTGAAAAGAAGAACCCTCGGTCATGTTCGCGGCTGTAGATCGGCGCTGCGTTATGAATCATATGACTGAAAGAATTCACAAACTTCCTGTTCGAGCACAACAGAGTGAAAGCAAGAGAAGGACTGGGTGCCTAGTCAAAGCAAAGGCACCGAGAAAAGCGTCTTGCTGGTAGGTCACAAAAGGAGAACGCAAATTTACCTATTTTAAGCTGTTAACTTGCATATGTAACGAGACACGTATATTGTTCATTTTTAAAACGCGTTAGCTATTGCTACAGTAGATGTTTACGTTTACACAGAGGACGTTATGCATTTTCATGTTTTATTCATCAATATTATACAAATATGAATATACAAATAAAGAGCTTTGACGGAATGCTAAAGCATTCATCTAAACGTAAAATGTATTTCGCGACACTTTTTTGTTTCTCGATGTATTTTGTTCTAGTTAATGCTTGCAAGCCCGAGAGGTCGCGTTAACAGTTAAATAAACATTTTACAATGTACGACTCACTAAACGAAGCGATTTCGCTAGCTTGCAGCGTAGAGCCTCTTTTATTTTTGGGGATTTGTAGACCCGTAAAGACTAATTCATTTCTGCGAATCGGTTCGTTCGAACGGTTCTTTTCAGCGAACCGAATCCGAAATTCATTCACTGATTGTTTGTACTCAGCTCACAGAAGTTCTCCGTGTTGCGTGTACGTGTGTGTTTATGTGTTAAAATACACTGTATTTCATCATGATGTGTTAATAGGCTTTGTACAGATAATGCCAAACGACTGATTCACAAGCAAAAAATGCGAGTCGGTTCAACTGAGTCATTAGGTAGAACCGATTCATAAAACAATTCGCTGGGTTAACAGTCGATGAAACATTTTACACTGTTCGACTCACTAAACGAAGCGATTTCGCTAGCTTGCAGCGTAGAGCCTCTTTTATTTTGGGGGATTTTTAGACCCGTAAAGACTAATTCATTTCTGCGAATCGGTTCGTTCGAACGGTTCTTAAGCGAACCGAATCCGAAATTCTTTCACTGATTCACCTTACTCAGTTCACAGACGTCCACAGTGTGGCATGTACGTGTGTGTTTATGTGTTAAAATACAACGTATTTCATCACGATCTGTTAAAATGCGCTGTATAGATCATAGCAAACAAGTGATTTACAAAATAAGCGAATCGGTTCAACTGAGTCATTATTCAAAAGAATAGTTCGCTTTTGAACTACTGCTTGTAAAAGGTATATTGTTGAACTTAGTGTTTTTATGACATTTTCCACAAAATAATCAGACTGATTTTGCTGTCCAGTGCATGTGCTATAAAACAATCACTCTGACTGAATCACTCGCATTGAAACAATTGTCATAACTTTCAGTATTTGATTTGTAAATGTCACTGATGGTTTGAGGTGTGTGCATTGCCAACGTGGTTATGCTGGGTTGGGCTATATGGCTTTTGTTAATGTTGATCATGTGATCAAGATGTTTTTTTGTGATTTAGGAGACAATGTGCATAAGCTGCAGAGAATGGACGAGCTGATAGGAGACAGGAGAGTTGAGGACAAGAGGAGCTTGATAAAGACGCCATCTAATGTCCAGAGCCACAACCAAGAACATGATTCTCCAACGTCCACACATCAGATCCGGTCCGTCCAGCACGGTGCTCCATGTTTCGTCTACACCCTGGCTTTTTTCTCGGCGCTGGGAGGATTCCTGTTTGGCTATGATACAGGGGTGGTGTCTGGAGCCATGCTCCTGCTCAAGAGGGAGATGAACCTCAGCTCTTTATGGCAGGAGCTGCTGGTGTCCACCACTGTTGGAGCCGCGGCCGTTTCCTCTCTGGCTGGTGGGTATCTCAACGGGCTCTTTGGACGGAGAATCTGTATACTGATTGCTAGCTTTATCTTCTCTGTTGGAGGAATCATCTTGGGCGTCGCACACAACAAAGAGGTTCTTCTGTGTGGAAGGCTTACGGTTGGACTTGGGATAGGTAAGTCATATATAGTATATGTAAAACTATTTAAATTCAGTTTGTGTGCCTTATTGTCCTGTGTGTTTTAGGAATTGCATCTATGACCGTGCCTGTCTACATCGCTGAGGTTTCACCTTCTGAACTCCGTGGTCAGCTGGTCACCATTAACACTCTGTTTATCACCGGTGGGCAGTTCATCGCTAGCGTGGTGGATGGGGCCTTTAGCTACCTGCCCCGTGATGGCTGGAGGTGAGTAAAAACTTATTTTTACGCTTTTTTCTTCTTTTATCAGATTTTATTGTGCTATTGGTATATTTTTGCCACCCATAAGGTCTAAAATGTTTATACTGAGTGGCCAAGATTCTGCAACCCCCAAAAAATTTGTAAAAAAAAAAAATAAAAATAAAAATAAATAAATAAATAAAATAAATATATAAATGTTTTAATAATTAAACATTAAAATAATTTATTTAAATAATAATAATAATACAAAAACTCTCTCTCTCTCTTGCTCTCTCTCTCTCTCTCTCTATATATATATATAATTGTTATTATATATTATTCTTTTTTATTATTTTTTTTTTTTTTTTTTAATAAAATAAAATATATGCAAATCAGTTTAGTTCATCCTTTGTTTCTCCTATAAGGAGAAACTTGTCTTGAGCAATCTAGAGAGCAGGCCAACTTTACAAAATTACGAGACCAAAAAAAAAAAAAAAAAATAAATATATATATGTATATATATATTTGTATTAGACTATACATACACTAAATGCATTTCACTGTAAAATAATATTTAATAAATAAGTAGTCAATACTTATATAAAATATGCACTACAATTAATGTAGTGGCTAATACTTCTTTTGTCATACTGTCTTATACTTTCATAGTACTTATTGATATTTTGAATTAGCTTTTATATTCGGTTTTCATTTTAATTTTAGTTTACATTTGAGTCATTTTGTTTTGTGCGTCATTTATATTTAACATTATTTTATATACATTTTATTACTTCAGATTAAAGTTATTTCAGTTAGTTGCCAAAGCATCATTTATAATTTTCATCTATTTATATTTTATATCAATGAAAAAAAAAAACAAATTTTAATAGATTTACTTTAATTAACAGTAAAAATACTGGAGCTATCACTTTTCTGAGTTACTGAGTTAAATATATGTGACCCTGGACCACAAAACCAGTCATAAGGGTAAATTTTTTGAAAAGCTGAATAAACAAGCTTTCCATTGATGTACAGTTTGTTAGGATAGGACAATAATTGGTTGAGATACAACTATTTAAATATCTGGAATCTGAGGGTGCAAAAAAATCTAAAAAATGAGAAAATCACCTTTAAAGTTGTCCAAATGAAGTTCTTACTAATGCATATTACTAATCAAAAATTAAGTTTTGATATATTTACAGTAGGAGTTTTACTAAATATCTTAATGGAACATGATCTTTACTTAATTTCCTAATGATTTTTTCATAAAAAAAAAATAAATAATTTTGACCCATACAATGTATTTTTGGCTATTGCTGCAAATATACCCCAGCGACTTAAGACTGGTTTTGTGATCCAGGGTCACATATAGTCAATCATATATGTATATAATATGTAGAAAATATTTATTTAAAATTACAAAAATTGTCAGAACACAAGCAATAACCTGGCAACCACCATATAGCAAAATAAATATATTACATACCTGCATATTACAACATATATATAATATATATATATATATATATATATTACATAAATATGTATAAAAACAACATATGTATTGTATAAAACTACAAATATTTTAAATATAGTCATATTCAGACATTCTGCAGGAAAAATAGAAAATGTGAATGTGATACAAATGTGTACAAAAACCTGGTTTTTGTAATCATTTTTGTGTTCGTGTATAGGTATATGTTGGGTTTGTCAGTTGTTCCTGCTGCGCTGCAGTTCCTGGGTTTCCTCTTCCTCCCAGAGAGTCCTCGGTGGCTCTTGCAGAAAGGAGATACCCAGAAGGCTCGGCTGGTACTCAGTCGAATCCGCGGCGGTGTGAATGTGGATGAAGAGTATGAAAGCATACGGAGCAGCATCGAGGAGGAGAAGATTGATGCTGGTGGTGAGATCACGAAGACATCACAATACTCACACACGGTGCTGAATTCAGGGTTTCCACCATCAGAGGAAACCTGGACATATTTTAAATATTTGAAATTGTGTTTTCCAAGTCATAGTAATACCAGATTTGTTACATTTAGATTCATTTACCAGAGGCTTGTTCAAGTGACTTATAAATGAGAAACACAATGAAATGATTCGTAGTGATTCAACTAGAGCTTAATTTGTAAAAAATGTGTAAACTCTGTGATAACTGTATAAAATGGTCCTATAATTTTGATTGATTGTCTATTAGATGGTCCAGTGTTGTGGCGTATCCTGACGTTTGCTCCAGCACGTCGTGCTCTGATCGTGGGTTGTGGCCTACAGATGTTCCAGCAGCTCTCAGGAATCAACACGGTCATGTAGGTTACTAGAAAGCATTTGTCTTTATCAACACTCTATCCACATGACTCTCTGTAATATGACTAAAGCCCCGTTCATACCAAGAACAATACCTGAACGATAATTATATTAGTGTCTACACCTCACAATAACGTTCTGTTTATTATAAGTGTGCGCTGTCAATTTGTTGTTTTCCATTCTAAATGCTTAAGCGCTTTAAATTCTGATTGGCTGTCAATATTTTTATCATTCCTCTGCTGGAAAAATAGTTCTAAAAGTGATTCCAAAGCTATCGTTCTTGTGTGGCGTTATTATTATAGCTGTAATGTGGACTCCGCTATTCTCGTAGAATTAAGCCCTTTTCAGACGGTAATTGTTTCTCATGGGGACGTAAGTTATTTTCACCATTTACAGGGGCTAATCAGTGATTTTATTGCCTTCCGAATCCAGAATGTCGGTGTTTATCTCTCACCACCCACGTAAAAATCCCAAGCCGAATTACCTACTGTATTTTGACAAACACCAAGGTTGTGTGGTAATTTAATTGTCGTCTGAATCCACATCTGAGTTTACGAGAAGAAAAAGATTCAAAATTCAATGTTTAATACCTTTTTGACCACTGCTGAATACCGAGCAGTAACTGTTGTACGTCGCTGTAATTGCACATTTATCTATTTCGCGTATAAATATGTACAACTATAACGTGGCTATTTTCCTATTTTATACAGATTTAAATCAAATAATATTTGAGATTATATATTATAAATATGCTTGGAATAATAAGAATAGATTTTACATATTAATAGGTATTTTTAAATACATTTTACACAATAATAAGAATAAATTTGTAAATGAAATTAATTTTATTTATAGCAGACAATCATGTGACTGGCCACATGAGCAGCAACGTTCCTGGCTTCATAGGATCACAGAACTTGCTCCTCCACTGTGTATAAATCGCCATCCGAATCTATGAGTTTTATCATTGAGGTGATATGTAAATGTATTTTTACAGACGTCCATATGAGAAACAATTACCATTTAAATAGGGCTTTTGAGCGATAATTAAAACTTTATAGTTATTGTTAGAGATGCACCGATATACCGATATTTATCTGCCATTTTTTTATCAATCTGATGGCATCAGCAATAAAGCAGCCACTATTCTGTACCTTAATGTATGTGTTTTTAAACTTGGCTAATGTAAAACATAATCAAAACAGTAATCTGTTTTAATGACAAAAGTTCAAATAAGTGAGTAATATCGGTAATGGCCAAAAAAAATCCAAACAGTGCATCCCTAGTTAATGTTACTGTTATCGCTATCATTATCATCCTTGATGTGGCCTTAAGGCTACAGTATATTTCGGAATTGAATTGCAACGTTTTATTTTACAGTTCTAATGATATCACAATTTATAATTACAATTCTCTAAAAACAATAACAACAACAACAACAACAAAAAAGAAGTGAATTTACAATTATAAATTATAAATTATGAGATATTAACCTGCAGTTCAGAATTTCACAAGTCAGAATTATGACACAAAAAGCTGCGAGCTTCCACAGTATACTACATTCTCATTTCAGAATAGTATGTGAAACAATATATAACAGCGTAAACTTTTAAAAGTAGTATGAATACTGTGGGAAAAAGCATAGTAGTGTGGAAGCATGTCATTTTGAACGTTACCTAGGACTACATTTACCAATGATGTAACAGTACTGTCTATCTTAAGTGAATGAAATGATCTCTCTGAATGCTGCAGGTACTACAGCGCCACTATATTGCAGATGTCTGGAGTACAGGATGATCAGATGGCCATCTGGCTGGCTGCTGCTACAGCCTTTACCAACTTCCTGTTTACTCTAGTTGGCGTATGGCTCGTGGAGAGGGTGGGCCGCAGGAAACTGACTCTGGGCAGCATACTAGGTAAAGATTTAAATAGCCGTAGACACAGGTCCTCACTAACAGACTGAAGTATGTGGTATTAAATGACAGTGTGCTGTGAATTACTCAGGTACTGCTGTAAGTTTGATGGTTCTCGCTGCGGGTTTCCTGCTCTCGGCTCAGGCCTCTCCACCCGTGACCTTTCACCCCAATGACCCCTCCCTCCACAACTCCACCTGCATTACATATGGGTGAGTTTTGTTTTTTAGTAAACTAGATTGACCTGTGGATCGTACCAGAATAAGAACTATGCAAATAAGAAAAAATAAGACAATGCAAGATGCAATACAATATATTTGAAGATAATGTCAGAATATTAAAGTATATACAAATATAAAAGTAGTTTGAGAGTTTAAGAGACTCGGTTATGTCATCCACAATACCTCTGAATTGAAATATGCAGCTGAGCTCTTCTGGCGCTTTCTCATTCTTGTGGTAACAACTACAACAACTCTGATTGGTGGATCTGTTTTCAGGATTATGGGTAGTGTAGTTCTCTAGTGGGAATTACACTATTAATCAGTTTTGTAAAAAATGTGTAAAGCACATATACTTGTGGCTTTTACCGAAGCTTAAAGGAGAGGTCCGGTGTGATATTGACCTAAAGTGTATTGAATCATGATACCGAGTGTGAACTAACCTTGCATATCTCATCTCGGCTTGTCCACTCCAGTCCGAAATCTGGGGTCAGTTAGCCGATGCTAACAACAGGTTGTCGATGAGAGTAAATGGGGCATCGGGCTAGCCATGTAAATAAATCACTGTTTTACACCATTTACGAGGCACAAAGTAGCTCCACACTTCATTGGTAGACTTCCAAGGGCCCTGGCATTTAAAACGAGACATTGAGAACTCAGAATAACCACCGGTAGTTTATTTACAAGAAGACTTATACAAACAGTACCTGCAAGAAAATGACGGGCCGCCGCCATCTTCAATGTAGTCACGATAAGTTGAGTGTCGAGCAGGAACGAAACTACAACCTGATAACTCAAATGTTTCATCCTCGTCTTCATAAAACTCAGTAGCTTCATCGTCCGACATCCTTGCAATTGCCAACTGTCTGCACTAACTCCAGTCCAAAACAAACGCGAGGACTCACGTGACTTATCAGGTTGTAGTTTCGTTCCTGCTCGACACTCAACTTATCGTGACTACATTGAAGATGGCGGCGGCCCGTCATTTTCTTGCAGGTACTGTTTGTATAAGTCTTCTTGTAAATAAACTACCGGTGGTTATTCTGAGTTCTCAATGTCTCGTTTTAAATGCCAGGGCCCTTGGAAGTCTACCAATGAAGTGTGGAGCTACTTTGTGCCTCGTAAATGGTGTAAAACAGTGATTTATTTACATGGCTAGCCCGATGCCCCATTTACTCTCATCGACAACCTGTTGTTAGCATCGGCTAACTGACCCCAGATTTCGGACTGGAGTGGACAAGCCGAGATGAGATATGCAAGGTTAGTTCACACTCGGTATCATGATTCAATACACTTTAGGTCAATATCACACCGGACCTCTCCTTTAATCATCACTTGATATTCCACCCAAAAATGACAATGTTGTCATTGTTTATGAAGTCATACAGTTTTAGGGCAAGTAAATGATGACAGAATTTTCATGTGGGTTTGATCTGTCTCTTCAACAATCTTAGAGCTGTGTTTTGAAAGGTTTAAAGACAATAATAAAATAGGATTTTTTAACTTCAGGAGTCTGACTGTTGCGCTCCATTAAAGGAGTAGCTCACTTCCAGAGCAAAATTTACAGATAATGTACTCACCCCCTTGTCATCCAAGATGTTTTTTTGAGGAAAACATTTGATGATTTCTCTTCATATAATGGACTTCTATGTTGCCTGTGAGTTTGAACTTCCAAAATGCAGTTTAAATGTGGCTTCAAATGGCTCTAAACAATCCCAGCCAAGGAAGAAGGGTCTTATCTAGTGAAACGATCTGTCATTTTCTTTAAAAAAAAAATAAGAATGTATATACTTTTTTTTTTTTTTGCCTTTATTAGGATAGGACAGATCATCGCTGACAGGAAGCAAAGTGGGAAAGAGAGAGAGAAGGGGGTGGGATCGGGAAAGGTCCTCGAGCCAGGATTCGAACTCGGGATGCCCGCAGTACAATGGTGCTGTATGTCAGCGCGCTGCTCACAAGGCTATCGGTGCCAACAAACTGTAAATACTTTTTAACCTCAAATGCTCGTTTTGACTAGCTCTGCCTTGCACATGTGTACTGTGTAATCCAGGTCAATACAGTTAGGGTATGTCGAAAAACTCCAGTCTCATTTTCTCCTCCAACTTCAAAATCATCCTACATCACTACAGGAGTCCAGACCCAGGGTTTACAAAGTGATTGTGTAAAGAAGGTCAAACGGCCTTTACAAAAAAAAAAGGTAAAACAGCGATGTAGGATCATTTTGAAGTTGGAGGAGAAAATGAGATGGGGTACCCTAACTGTATGGACCTGGATTACACAGAGTACGCATGCACATCTCAGAGCTAGACAAGATGAGCATTTGAGGTTAAAAAGTATGTACATTTTTTATTTTTTTTAAAAAAAGACCGATCGTTTAGCCAGACCTTCAGACTTATGGCAGAACTTTGGCTGCTTTGAATGGCCAAGGCCCGCCCAAGAGGCCATATGACTGACAGGTAAAGCAACCAATCACGTTTCATTTTGTGCCGTGTTATGTTTATGGGCGTGGAAATGTCGGCACAAGTTTGCAAGTTTGAACTTCCAAAATGCAGTTTAAATGCGGCTTCAAATGATCCCAAATGCGGTTGTAAACACAATAAATAACAATTATACCATTTTCTCGTTTTCTATAAACACACTTACACATACTCTACAGTGCAACCATTTCTGACCTAATCAGCATATTTGTGTTTGCGCTCAGGGGAGCTTCGAGGGGAGCTACGTGTTTTTGCAATGTTGAGTAATGTACAACAAACATCTCACGAATCCTTTCATAAACAAAGTGTAGAGAGAGTGAAAATCAGAGATTGACTGTGTAGTGTAGAGAGCTTTGTTGATTATAATGGAACTTATAATGGAAATTATGTTTTTTGAGGAAAACATTTTCAGTTTTTCAGTATTTTTCTCCATATAATGGACTGATATGGTGCCCCGATTTTGAACTTCCAAAATGCAGTTTAAATGCAGCTTCAAACGATCCCAGAAGCGGTTGTAATGATCCCAGCTGAGGAAGAAGGGTCTTATTTAGTGAAACAATTGGTTATTTTAATAAAAATAATAGAGTTTATATACTTTTTAATGTAAAACGCTCATCTTGTCTTACTCTGCCCGAACTCTGTTTTTGTTCCGGTTCATATCAGTTAGTGTATGTCGAAAAACTCCCATCTCATGTTCTCCCTCAACTTCAAAATCGTCCTATATCGCTGTTTTACCTTTTTTGTTAAGGGTGTTTGATCTTGAAACATGTTCACTTTGTAAAGACTGGGTCGGTACTTCTTCAGTGATGTAGGATGATTTTTAAATGATTTTTGAAGTTAAGGGGGAGAATACGATTGGACTTGTTTGGCATACCCTAACTGTTTTGAGTCAGAATATAGAGTTCAGGCAGAGTAAGACAAGACGAGTGTTTGAGATTAAAAGGTATTTAAATTGTATTTTTTAATGAAAATAACTGATTGTTTTGCTAGATAAGACCCTTCTTACTCGGCTGGAATCGTTAACAACCGCATTTGGGATCGTTTGAAGCTGCATTTAAACTGTATTTTGGAAGTTCAAACTCGCAGGCACCATAGAAGTCCATTATATGGAGAAAAATGCTGAAATGTTTTCCTCAGAAAACACAATTTCTTTATGATTGAAGAAAGAAAGACATGAACATCTTGAACGACAAGGGTGTGAGTACATTTATCTGTAAATTGCTGCTCTGGAAGCGAACTACTACTTTAACTCTGAATCTTGAATGTGCTTCTTGACGCATGAATCTAGTGCACTAGTGTGACTAAAGTTTGTTTTTCTCTGTACATTGAAGGTTCTGTGAACCCTGCATGTTGAATCCAGATTGTGGTTTCTGTTACGGTAAGAATGGCACAGCCGTGGTTGAGTCCTCATGTATGCCTGTGGACGCAGCCAACACTGAGGCAGCTGCAGCAGGCAGGTAATACATCTACAGTATGCATACCTCTGCCCTTGTGAATAAGAAGTGTACTTAATTGTACTGAATATGCGCTTGTAGTGTACTTCAGTTTTTCCAAAAAAACAACGATACAGCCAGTTATTCTACTTTGAAATGTGCATTCTGTATCAGAATGTCTGTTTTTGTTTTGGTCTGTGTGACTCCACCCTCTGCCAATTTACACAATAGTATTTTGACACGCTGGGTTGCCAGTTGGTGGAAAACACGGTGTATAGACCTATTTGGATGACATAATATTTAAACCTATTACTGTTAACATTTTACATAGCATTTATTTATTTTATATCACAATTCTGACTTTTTTCTTGCAAATGCAAGTTCGGACTTTAACTTTTTATAACGATTTAACTCAACAATAGTGAGTTTGTCAATCTGCAGGGGAAAAAAGCTAGAGCCGAGGGGAAAAGTGAGAATGACGAGTTGTTTTTTCCTATTAGAATTGTAAAATCTCGGAATTGTGAGAATAAAGTCAGAATTTTGAAATCTAAAGTCAAATTTACCCTTTTCATTCTTTTATACCATGGTTCCATAGACTGCTCAATGAAAAACGTCATTTTCTGCAACCAGATAAGCTCCGCCCACAAAAAACGCCATCACTGTTTGCAAAAAAATCAATTGGTCTATTGTAGCCGTGGAAGCCAGAAAATGAACAGGGTCGGAGATCGCAGATCCTACCCAGCCTAAAAAGCCTAAGCATCCATCTAAAAAGCTATTTGACCGGAGGAATATTAAAATACAGATCGTCTTCCATTATCAGTTCCATTATCAGATACACTCGTTCCTGTTGCTTGTCTCCAATCTGGCAACCCATGTGAGTGTTGAGTCTGAGGAGGAGTGGGTGGGAGAAACAACTCTCCACAATGCTTACAATTTGAAATACAGTACCCATTTCAACAGCTAGCAGTCAATTTCTGTAACAAGCATTTTTTTAAGTATGCTAAAGTGAACTTTTTTGCATATGATTAATTCATAGAAATGTTAACCTAAAAGTCTCATCTTGTTCATATTCATTAAGGTGTTCCAATGGCACACAGGAGAGTTTAGGTGTATTCTGGGCCTATAACTACTGCCCAACATCGTACTCCTGGATTGTTCTTCTGGGTCTCATTCTGTATCTGGCCTTCTTTGCACCAGGTGAGAGTTCGCTCAGTTCACTGGAGCTTAAAGTAACTGTTAATGATCGTAAAAGCCTGATGTCTGATGTCAGGTTGTGTGTTGGAGCAGGTATGGGTCCTATGCCGTGGACAGTGAACTCTGAGATCTATCCGCTGTGGGCTCGGAGCACAGGGAACGCCTGCTCTGCCGGGGTCAACTGGATCTGTAACGTCCTCGTGTCTCTGACCTTCCTCCACGTGGCCCAGTACCTGACATACTACGGTACAAAACAGTGCACACACACCACGCTGAAAACCATAGCAGTGTTTATGTACTATACAGATTCCATCAGCAGCTACAGTCTGCTGTTTGTACTCACCAGGGTGTTGCTAGGTGTTTGCTATGCAGTTGCAAGGTTGTTCTGGGTATTTATGCATGCGATAGGGTGTTTGAGTGGCTGCTGGAGTGTTGTTTTACAGTTGGTAGTGTTCTAGTTAGCTGTTGTTTAAGTAGGGCCCTATGATTTCTACGAAGCAGAAAACACGGACAGAATCTCGGAATGCAGTCATGAAAAATGGAATATACGCGGAATGTCTCAGAATTTGCCAAATTTTGGATGAATAAATCAAATATAGCTCAGTGCACTTAAATCAAAATGTGATATGGACTAGTGTCTGTAAATATTAAGCCGCAAAAACACTATTTAAATATGAATCCTGCATGTTCTGTGTGTCTGTGTGTGTTGAATGGTGCAGACATGCCGTTTTGGTTACTACACACGTACTGAAGCGTGCTACGCTCGCGGTGTAAAATAAATAAATAAAACTGAATTTGAGAAAAAATAAAACATATTGCATAGGGTCTTAAAAATGTCATTTTTGTTAAAGTTTTAAATTGTGTACATTTCATGATTCCAGTAGGGCCCTAAAAAATAAAACAGATTTTGTAGGGCCCTAGTAATAATGCTTCCCTGCTGAGGAAAAAAAGTGAAGCCTAAGCTGGTTTTGGCCGGATTTAGCTGGACTTCCAGCCTGGTCATAACTGGTACTGGTCTTAGAGGGGGTTTTGACCATTTCTTTAGCTGGTCAGGCTAGGTCAACAGCTGACCAACCAGTTAAAATCAACTTGGGCAAGCTGGGAGATCAGTTAAAACCAGCTACTTCCAGTATAAACCAGCTAAGACCAGCCAGCCACTTGTGCTCCTAACTAAAAAAAAATGAGGAGCACAGTCAAAATTTTAGAAGCACCTTCTAATCAATAATCTAAAAATCCGATCAAAAATTAACTTTCCCATTATGAGGTAATATTTGACTCGTTAAAGTGATTTACAGAGGAATTTTGTTTTTACCATAATGACATTTTTCTAACTTTATTAAAAGTATGTCATCTTTTATGTCAATTTTTTAAATTATATTTTTTAAGCTTTTTACAATTTCTAATTAAAACAATAGAATGAGAACAAGTAGAACAAGAATAAGTTACCAATCAAATTAAATCGGTATTAACAAAATTCGTTTACTTACTTAATTATTAATTATTTACTTTACTTGATTAATTTGTACTACAGAGGTGGCATAGAAAAACACAAAAGTGTTGCAGGTGTATTTTCATTTGTTTAATGACGCTCAGAGGTGCAATCAAATTCATAAATTCATGTTGCGATTAATGTTTTAAATATAACATTTTGAATACAGAAATATTAAATGATTTAAATAACTGAAAAGATACTTTATTATTATCTTATTATTTATTATTTATTTAACTGAATCAATATCTCATTTAAAGGAGAATCCACTTGCAAAACAAAGATTTACAGATAATGTGAAATGCGGTTGTAAATGATCCCAGCCGAGGAAGAAGCAAAACGATCGGTTATTTTCATAAAAATAATACAATTTAAATACTTTTTTAATCTTAAACGCTCGTCTTGTCTTGCTCCGCCTGAACTCTGTGTATTCTGACTCAAGACAGTTAGGGTATGTCAAAAAACTCCAATCACAGGACGATTATGAAGATGAGGAAGAACATGAGATGGGAGTTTTTCGACATACACTAACTGTCATGAACCGGGAAAAAACAGTTCAGGGAGATTAAGACAAGACGAGCGTTTAACATTAAAAAGTATAGAAATTGTATTATTTTTATGAAAATAACCAATTGTTTTGCTAGATAAGACTCTTCTTTCTCAGCTGGGATCGTTTACAGTCACATTTGGGATGGTTTGAAGCCGCATTTAAACTGCATTTTGGAAGTTCAAACTCGGGGCACCATATCAGTCCATTATATGGAGAAAAATCCTAAAGTGTTTTCCGCAAAAAACATAATTTCCATTATAAGTTCCATTATAATCAACAAAGCTGTCTACACTACACAATCAATCTCTGAGTTTCACTCTCTACACTTTGTTTATGAAAGGATTCATGAGATATGTCTGTTATATATATGCTGATCACGTCAGTCGCACTGGTGCTCATAAATATTTTTTCATAGTCGACTGAAATGGTAGCACTGTAGAGTATGTGGACTAAGTGTGTTTGTAGAAAATGAGAAAATGGTCTAATTTTTCTGTATTGTGGTGTGAATGTCTGATTTGTCCAGGTGCCTTCTTCCTGTACTCGGGCCTGGCTCTGCTGGGCTTTGTGTTTGTGGTGGGCTGTCTGCCGGAGACCAAGGGTCTGCGTCTGGAGGAGATCGAGTCTTTGTTCGGGAGACAGCTGTGCAGCTGCGGAGCCGGCGACAATCAGAGCGTTCACTACATCCGGGTAAACGGAGAAAACTACCAGTCTGATGAAGATGTTACTGATGATGAATAGATACTGATGAAGATGATTCGTGGTGTGAGGGATGCTGTGGTTCCCATTCCAGAGATTCAACGTTCTAGTTGACTCATCTTCCAAACACACAACTGTGTCAATTTAACTACATTTATGCTTGATAAGCACATGTGATTTCACAAAGATAATATCATCTGATTGTATTTGCACATGTACAGATGAGGCAAATGTTTGGTTTACTTAAGTAAAGGCTGTCTGGATTCACGAGAACAGGAAGTGAGATTCCTATCCAAATAAGTGCTCTGGAGTGTGACCCATGTGCATATACTTTATCAAACTATTGGGAGACAGAGCAAGTAGAGGTAGCTCTTTTCACGCTGCATAAAACTATTTGTTCATTTTCTTGAAATTCTGATACTAAACCTAAAATGAATATTCTACACAAAAGTGAAAATAATGTCATGATTTACACTCCTTAAAACCTTAAAACTGTACTTTTTTTTTTTTTTTTTTTCCTTAAAAACACCTATATTCACATTCAGGTTGCTTTTAGAAACACACCTTCTGAACTCTGTAACTAAAGGAATAATTCAACCACAATTTTTGCCCCCATTATATCATTCCAAACATGTGTTGTTATTTTTTTTTTTAAAGGGATAGTTCACCCAAAAATACAAATTCTTAACACACACAACAAATGCTCGGTTGTTTTAACCCAACGTTGGGGCAAATATGGACTAACTCAACTGTTCAATTTTTAACCCAACAGTTGGTTTAGTCCATATCTGACCCAACATTGGGTTAAGACAACCCAGCATTTTTTAGAGTGCATTTACTCACCTCACCTCATTCCATACCTGTATGCAGAGATATTTTGAACAGTGTTGGTAACCGAATGGTTTCAGGTCCCATTGACTTCCATACAACACTATGGATATCAGCGGGACCCGGAACTGTTGGGTAACCAACGCTCTTAAAAATGTATTGTGTGTGTTTCAATTAAGAAAGAAAGTCATACAGGTTTGGAATGACATGAAGTGAGTAAATGATGACACAATTTTCATTTTGGGGTGAACTATGCCTTTAAGGATCTTCACATGTTTTTGTTTCCATACATTGACAGTTTAATAGTGACCATGAGCTGTAAGCTCCAAAAAAGGACCAAAAACAAATATAAATTGTATAAACAAAATATAAATGTATATATTATTTTTATTAAAAGGAATTAATTAAAATTTAAAATAAGAAATAGTCACAAACTGATAATGGCAGAGTTTTGGCTGAGCTATTCCTTCAGGTGGACTTGTGCATGTGGTTTGCGGATGCAGGCTCATGGTGACGGTGACTGATGATTTTGTAGATTTGGTATTGTTAAATGAAGCTGGCAGTGTTTGATGTTTTAGCCCCGTCTGGAGTTGGGAGCTTTGCATTGTGCAACTTTGGAACCAGAGGGCACAATTTCCTACATATCAGTGAGTATCAGTGAAATGAGGTTGTGTATATCCACACTGCAAATAAGATTAAAGAAGAAGTCCACCTCCAGAACAACAATTTACAGATAATGTAGTCACCCCCATGTTATTCAAGATGTTCATGTCTTTCTTTCTTCAGTCGTAAAGAAATTATGGTTTTGAGGAAAACATTTCAGGGTTTTTCTCCATATAATGGACTGATATGGTGCCCCGTGTTTAAACTTCCAAAATACAGTTTAAATGCAGTTTCAAATGATCCTAAATGCGGTTGCAAACGATCCCAGCCGAGGAAGAAGGGTCTTATCTTATTCATAAAAATAATACGATTTATATACTTTTTAATGTCATGTTCTCTCTCAACTTCAAAATCGTCCTATATCACTGTTTTACCTTTTTTGTTAAGGGTGTTTGATCTTCTTTGCATGTTCACTTTGCAAAGACTGGGTCGGTACTTCTGCAGCGATGTAGGATGATTTTGAAATGATTTTTGAAGTTTTTTTTAAGTAAGCTTGGGGCACCATAGCAGAAAAATGCTGAAACGTTTTCCTCGAAAACCATAATTTCTTTATGACTGAAGAAAGAAAGGGGGTGAGTACATTATCTTGTTCTGGAAGTGGACTTATTCTTTAAACACAGCTTTATCATTTGTTTCTCTTGTAACTGAAAGATTTTAGTATAGAGCTTCAGTCTACTTAATGTTATGTGGAAAAAAAAAGAATCTCACATACGAGATCAGATCAACTCAAATGCTTTTATTACATTTCTTTCTCTCTCTGTGCTGTAGTTGCAGTAATGATGACCTTGTTTGTGGACTTGAAGATTCATTCATACTCAAACTGTAGGATCATAGCTGTAGCTTCATTTCTTTCCTTTTTCTGGAACTACACTCTTAACAGGTTTTAGTACCTATAGCTTTTTGCCATTTCCAAACCAAAAGTTTGTATACAGTTTTTGTTTTTTTTGTTTTTTTTTTCTTCTCTTCAAGAATCATGCTGTTCATTATCAAAAGCAAAAGTATGTTTTGTTACATGCATCAAATTAGATGAACTTGTTTCTTTTGATTCCGGTGTTCTCAATATTAAACTGAAACACAAGATACTCACTGTCAATCATTGAGGCAGATTAGCCATATTTTAATATTTAGGTATTGTTCCTGAGAACTCTATGAAGTTGAAATTGCTGCTGAAAACTGTGCAATTCTGCATTTGTACCATTGTATCATTTTTTTTAGATGAATAAATGTTTCTAAGTCATTCTTAAGATGGTTGTGCAAGTCTCTTATAGACTTTGGTGGTCTGGGCTCTCTCAGGCTGAAACCTGTTCAGTCCTGTCCCGACCTGACCCTCTTCGACCTCTGTACCCCTCATATAGCCCAGAGCAGGACACTGATCCACCTCCCTCTGTGTTTCAGTAGCTTTACATATTAAATATTCTGTGTGATTTAGTTTTCACATCAGTGAACCCCAGGACCGTAAACGTGTCAGAGACGTCCGTGCTTTCACAGAATGTACTTCAGTTAATGATTTTTCAAATGTTCTAATCGAAAGACAAAAGTCCACCAGAAAGTATAATAACAAATTCACTTCATTTAATTAAAACAATGCTTTTTATCATAAACAAAGAAACAAAATTACATTTTTATTAATTTTTCCACAATCTGTTTCATTAGATTTGATTGAATTTGCTTAAAATTGCCTATTTTATGTTTGAATTTATACATTCAAGGCACTTTTATCTAAAGTGACTAGAAAAAGTCACAAAAGCAACAGCCAGTGACATTCATAATATGCAATGCCATGTTTACTAGATTAGAAAGAAAGAAAGAAAGAAAGAAAGAAAGAATAAAATAATTTAGTGTGTGCATAAGTGCATTGGTTTTCTCACAACAAACAACATGGGAATTGTGGCTCTAATGTGTCTTAAAGGTGAAACTGAAGTGTACTGTATTGGTAGAAAGCGTGCTGCATACTGTACTTCAGTATGTGTCTCTGCCGTCGGCCGCTCTGGTAATGTGAGAGCGAGTAACTGGACACTGCAGTTTGGCAAGAGGTCAAGACGCTCAAGCACCAGCGCTGAACTGTTTTGCCTCTGTTACCAGCACTGTTACGCACTCTCAGTCATTTCAAGTTGTAAGTGCACTGATTTGAAGAAAGTTTAATTGAATGACCCTTTGACAACTTGAGAACCATTTTTCCTACAGTACACTGCACCAGACCCCTTTACTGTAGAGAGATTTCTCCATTAGCCTGAATATTTGTGCTTAAGTTAATATTTAAATGTAGATTCAATAAACCAGTGCTATTTTATTATAATGTTTGAATGCATTTATCCTGGCTTAGAAAACAATTTGCAAGACGTGGTGTGGTGAAAAGCACAGCATTACCACATGAGAGCGCACAACACCACTGCATCACACACAGCATGCACACAAAATATATATAACACTAATATATAAAATGTGTTTTTTTTATTATTATTATTTTGATAACACTTAACTTTAAAGCTTTTTTATGGAGTAGTTAATGCATTAATTATGCCTCATAATGCACCTTATAATGTAATTATAATTGTATGATTTCATGAATAATTGTATTCACAGTTATAATAAAATATAGTATTTATTGTTGCACCTTTAAAAGGTATAATGAATTAAAACAACAAAACAAACCTTTAAATATTATAATAATTTTCACTTTTTTACACTGATAAATGAAAATTTACTCAAACTTCAAAACAATTCATAGTATTTAATAATGTGATTAATACTATTTGTGTGTAATTGCAGTAGTTTGCATTTAATAATTTAATTTAATAATTTAATTTAATTTAAAATTTTGTGTAATTCCAATCATTTGCATTTAATAATTTTTCATTTAATTTTAATTTAAAATAATTTATAGCAAGTCAACAAATGATTAATATACCAATTAATTTAGCTGTTTAATAATATTTAACTGCATAATATATTGCATATTGTATTTATTTATTTATTTTTTTTTTTTTTTTACTTTTATTAGAGGCTCAATCAACCAAACAAATTCAGTCATATATATATATATATATATATATGACTGAATTTGTTTGGTATATGTTGTTTGGTATATTTGTATATGTTTATATATATATATATATATGTATATATATATATAAACATAACTGCAGCTAATATTGACAATCAATTTCTAATAACAATTTTATTGCTGATTTAGTTGTTGTTATTATTACTGTTAAAGACAACAATTAATTTCTGTTGACCTAGCCACTGATAAATGAAAAAAAAAAAAATATTTAAGTAAAGGTGATTAATAATATTTGTGTGTGTAATTGCAATAGTTTGCATTTAATAATTGTAATTTAATTTAATTTAAAATTATTACTCAAACTCAAATAATGTATAGCAAGTCAACAAATGATTAATAATAAATAAATGACATACCGATTAATTCAGCTGTTTAATAATATTTCACTGCATATTGTGTTGTATTGTATTTATTTATTTATTTTTAACTTCAATTAGAAGCTCAACCAGACAAATTCGGTTACAGACTGGTTGTCATATTTGCTCTTTTAAGCATGAAATTTACCAAATAAAATAATTAGGTTAAAAATAAATTTAACCTAAATTACTTAAGAAAAAAAAAAACAAACAAACAAAAAACATAACTGCAGCAGATATATCCGCAATACAAAGTAATCTGATAAAGAATACCAGTCTACTGCTATTTTGTGCATAATAAGTCGAATAGACTGATTTGCATGCGTATGATGACGTCACCCTCCAGGGGTCTTCGAGGAGGCGTGGTTTGGTGACGCATTGCGGCTGGGACTTCATGAAGCGAGCATGTAGATCAGTTGAGATCGGGACACGCACAGGATCGCTGTATGGTCGAATGCATGAGCGAATGATCATGTGTGATCGCAATGCATCTCTGCTGTAGCTGGTACATGCAAATCAAAGCCCTGAACATGGCAGAGCTGATGCGTACATGAGCCGAACACTCAAATCAACGCCTTAAAGGTGCTGCGCACTTACAGGATTGATCGGATTGGTGTGTGATCGATCAATGAGGATCTGAATCATGTCAAGCGGACAGGACGAGAGCACAGTCCGGGTGGCGCTCAGGTAGGGCACTAGCTAGTGTGTGTGTGTGTGTGTGATGTGCATTCATGCACTTGTCACCTGCTGCAGCCAATGCACATTTGCGGCTCCCATTTCTCCTTTAAATCAATTGAAACAAATCAGAAAAAAAAAAAAAAATGGGTTGCATAAAATTAAAATTTGTTTCCAGTATTTCATTGTTATAATTATATGCTAAATTACATATATTTTCTAAATCAGTAAAATTGTATTGCTTACTACTGTTACACCGTGTCCTAACCAAGTAACAATGGAAAGTTTCCAGCATAAAATTATTTCTGTGTCTATGTTGAAAATGCTGCACTACAGGACAGAATAACAGTCAATCAGGATTTTTCATCTGTAACTTAGTTATATTATTGCATGATTTTGGACCAATTAAATTTCTGAGTGGGCGAGGCAAAACAGTGTAAGGCCACATATAAGCTGTCCCTGTCAGAAATGTAGTACTTCCCTACTATAGAGTATGTGAAAAACAGTATACCTGAATTCACAGTATTTATTTATGTTTATTTTTTTTCTACGTCATGTGGAGTAGGCCTACAGAACTTCGGATGCATCACATATCTCAGTTTAGAGACTGCATCCTTCAAAGGACACAGACTAGGTCACTTGGTTTATAACATTAGTTGTTAAATTAAGTTGAAACCAAGTATTTTCATGTAAAAGTGTCTGCCATTTTTTCTCTCTCTTATAAAACAAACAAAAAAAATCCTGTCATCACTGGTGCGCAATGAATGTTGGGATCTATTTGTTTTGTCCTTCATGGGCCGGGAAACAAAGGCCACATTTGAAAGAAGCCTTCAAACTGGGACAGCCTCCATCTCACCGCTGTGACACATTCAATCTTTGAATACAGCCTTCGAAGGATGCAGGCTCTGAATTGGCACTGGACAGCAGGACAGAGATCTGTAGTAGGCCGTGTGTCCACTTAAGTTTTTTTTTTCCCCGTAATCCTAGTGTATTGTTTTTTGTTGTTTTTTTTTCAGTTGTTTTCAGTGGGAGTGCCATTTAAATAAAAACTCCAGCAGTGGTGAGCTTCTATTTAATGCTGCGCACTTGGCATTTTTTCTGGTCACCAAAGGTTGACAAATGTTCAGCTTTGGGTGAAATGCAACACTCATCGATGTCAGTTTTAACCCATTCGTCCAATCATGGCAGAGGAGGGGTGGGACAAATATCACCAACCGTCACATTCCACTTATACAATGACTGAACAACAGTGGAGAAAAAGTGAATATCACTGGTTTCCAGGAAGCCTTGTCTGTACCGCGTGACATCTCCAAACTACAACAGTTATTATTAAACATATAAAAAATGCTTTGAGGAACACTTAGTTCATTTTCAGCTGGTTAAAAGTGCATTACACACTACCTAATGCTGCATTCAGTTTACCTCGGAAGTCGGATGTTGGAGCTGGGAATGATGTCACACTCAAGAGGACTGTGTTCCAGTAGAGAAGTCAGGAAAAGATGTAACTTGAGTGCACTCATGTTTGCATTAGCAGTGTTAGCAAAAACTGAGCATTAGACTGCATATTGTAAGTGCACACACTCACATAAACCATAACAACACATTACAGATAGAGGTTGGAAAGTAATAAGTGTGTGACTCAATACTGGCACAGGAATATAACAGAAGCTTTATAAATATTATTAGTGTTTGTGACCCTGGACCACAAAACCAATAGCACGGGTATATTTGTAGCAATAGCCAAAAATACACTGTATGGGTCAGAATGATCAATTTTTCTTTTATGCCAAAAATCATTAGGATGTTAAGATTATGTTCCATGAAGATATTTTGTGAATTTCCTACCATAAATATATGTTAACACTTAATTTTTGATTAGTAATATGCATTGCTAAGAACTTCATTTGGACTACTTTAAAGGTCATTTTTCTCAATATTAAAATTTTTTGAACCATTTTTTAACAGATTTTCAAATAGTTGTCAAATATTGTCTTATCCTAACAAATCACTTGGGGAGCAGCCATCTTGAATCCTCAACTTGGGGTTGAGCGAGGCGGACTAGTGGTGCGTTCAAGTCATGTCGGATAGATCGTATTTTTTTACGAGTTGAACGCACATGAACGGCACCACAAAGTCGTTATTACGAGTGGGAAACTCGAAGTTGGGGGTGTGTCAGTAAAAAAAAAATAGTGTCAGATGCAATGGACGCAGCCAAAGACAATAGATATGCAGCGTCTGTACTGACGGTAAATTTGTTGAAATGAATAACATGATTATTTGTTTGTAATGTACAATAAAACTATGTAAGTCACATATACAAAATATTATATTATTATATAATTACCATATAATAAATAATGATGCAGTTTACATCACCTTCATAAATTAAATAAACACAGGAAAAAAATCAAAAACACAATGCACATTCTTTATTCATCATTTTGTAGATGCAGAGTTTAAAAAATCGTTGAATTTTATGTAGAAAATGTAAATCGGCATCTTGTTCCAACCGAAGTGACTTGAACGCACCTGATGTCATAATGACGGCTTGTCAACTCGTAAGTACGAACATCCCAGGAAGACTTGAACGCAGCCTAAGTTCCTGAGCGTTCTATTTGAAAAACCCGACGGAGCTCCTACCTCCGATGAAAACTCTAAGACAACATAAGTCTTGAAACTCAAAGCGTACGTGTGAAAGCAGATGCTTGTAACTTTTATTGAAGCTGTTTTTTTTGTTTGTTTGTTTGTTTGTTTGTTTTTTTTTGTTTTTTTAATGTGTGAGACAAGAAGAAGCCTGTGTTGGTGTAGTTGTGTAAGTAGGTGCAGTGAAATTTACCGCAGGTGAAATACAGTAACTCCAGTAGGAATCCAAATTATTGGAAGTTTTTGGTGAGGGTGAATAAGTTCTCAATGCAGAATTCACTTAAAATCAGCTGTGCATCAAGTTTGTCATGTAGATCAGTGGTTCCCAACTCAATCCACTGCTCTGCACATTTTGTATGTTTCTAAATCTGACACACTCAGTTCAGTTCATGGATCTTTCTCCTAAAGAGCTGATGATCTGAATCAGGTGCGTTAAATGAGGGAGACATACAAAATGTCCAGAGCAGTGGGCCCCGAGGACTGGAGTTGAGAACCACTGATGTAAATCATATTGGCCAACAGAAAACTGCTTGGTTTGTACAGTAAATGTGTGAACTGTTCATACATCACTACACTATTGACAATGGACAATGCCTTTAAAGGAGAAGTCCACTTCCAGAACAAAGGTTTACAGATAATGAACTCACCCCCTTGTCATCCAAGATGTTCATGTCTTTCTTTCTTCAGCTGTAAAGAAATTCTGTTTTTTGAGGGAAACATTTCAGGATTTTTCTCCATATAATGGACTGATATGGTGCCCCAAGTCTGAACTTCCAAAATACAGTTTAAATGCAGCTTCAAAGGATCACAAATGCGGTTGTAAATGATCCCAGTCAAGGAAGAAGGGTCTTATCTAGCAAAACAATCTGTTATTTTCATAAAAAAATAATACAATTGTAATACAAAAAATAATACAATTTTAATGTCAAATGTTCGTCTTGTCTTACTCTCCCTGAGCAGTTTTTGTTCCGGTTCATGTCAAAAAACTCCCATCTCATGTTCTCCCTCAACTTCAAAATTGTCCTATATCACTGTTTTACCTTTTTTTGTTAAGGGTGTTTGATCTTCTTTTTATGTTGACTTTGCAAAGACTGGGTCGGTACTTCTGCAGCGATGTAGGATGATTTTGAAATGATTTTTGAAGTTGAGGGAGAAAATATGATTGGAGTTTTTCAACATACCCTAACTGTCTTGAGCCAGAATACACAGAGTTCAGGGAGAGCAAGACAAGACGAGCGTTTGAGATTAAAAAGTATTTTAAGTTGTATTTTTTTTATTGAAAATAACCGATCGTTTCACTAGATAAGACCCTTCTTCCTCGGCTGGGATCATTTACAACCACATTTGGGATCGTTTGAAGCTGCATTTAATCTGCATTTTGGAAATTCAAACTCAGGGCAACATATCGGTCCATTATATGGAGAAAAATCCTGAAATATTTTCCACAAAAAACAGAATTTCTTTACGACTGAAGACAGAAAGACATGAACATCTTGGATGACAAGGGGGTGAGTACATTACCTGTAAATTTTTGTTCTGGAAGTGGAGTCTCCTTTAATGCCCGCAAAATTAAATGAAAATTGTGCCACAAAAAATCTGACTGCACCTTTTGGCTGCATCCATATTTGCATAGTTCCTTACTATATAGTTGGTGAAAGATTGTATGTGAGTAAGCATTCACAAAAGAGCAGACAGAAAGTCCCCAGATGACCTATTTTTTCCATCAAGATTCTGAAGTGCGCATACGATGGACACTTCACTATCCCATAAGGCCATGAGAGAGGATTCGTGACTTCCAGTAAATGGATGTAACAAAAATCCAGATTATTTTCGTGCTACTACATCAGCTTCAGCAACGTAACAATGACATCATTGCTTTTTTCATCCGGAAGGGTTACTTTAGTGCTACTTTAGTGTGTGTGACTGGTTGAGTGGCATTCTGTGCTAAAAGTAGACAGTTGACTGACAGATGATCAATGGAAGAAGAGATATATTGATGAATCTGTTCTTCAGGTCTGTGATCAACCCATTTATTGTGTTTCAGACGTCTGCAGTGATGCATTTTGTTGTTTACGTTCAAAAGTCAAATCAAATCAGCTAGCTTACAGTAATAATTATATTTCAGTCTGAGTGTCTGGACTATTTTCTGTTACAGGAAACTGAACTCAATACTAGACACAGAACAGATACTGTTTATCAAATTTATGTCAATTTTAAAATATTGCGGCCTTTGAGTATTAAAATATGGCATCAGCAACATCCATTGAAATCCCTTAATAGGTAGACGATAAAACAAATGGCCGATAACGTATTTAACATAATGTATACCTGTAAATACTAGCCTTTTTTTAATAATATGGTATTGAAGACACTCCTCTTTCTAAAAGACGAATTATCAATATAAATTAATTCATTCATTTAAATATTTTAACATTCCTTTAAGTTTTTTCTTGTAATTCAAGTAAACAGTATTTTTTTTCTTTGTTTGTACTCTAGTTTGATTAATATTAATGATAAAAGGTCTGTTTGGCTACAGAGATGGGGTTTTTTTTTGACACAAATAAGAATTTTTGTCTGGTCTGTTTACATTTGCAAACCATTTACAAAGTTTTCAGCTGAAGTAAAGATGCTTGAAGTGCAAAACAAGCTCAGGTGTGTATATATGGTCTGTTTATATACAGTGATTGTGAATAAACTGCTACACTTGTGGTTACAGTACAGTAGATTCTGGCGTGGGTCGGAGGGGCATCTGTGGATGACAGTGCAGTTTTCTTCAGTGAGTCAGCAGTTCTCGCATGAGCAAATGTCATTGTGTGATGAAATTAAAGCCCTGCTCTCATGCCTCACAGATACAGATGAAATGAGACTCGGCTGTGCTTCCTCATGGTGATCTAGTTAGTCCGCTGATAATAAATATTATAGTCATGTTTACGTGTTTGCAGAAGTGCTTCATACTTACAAAATAACATGCAGTATATATTTATTTGAAACTCTTGAAAAAAGAAAGTTACCACTTACAAATTAGTACCATGGTGTAAAGAACATGACATAATAATGCATATAAAACCATATGTCATGTTGTATAAAAACTGTATTAAACAGTAGTATGGGCCACAATAAATGTAATTCTGACAAAATATTTATATTGATTGAAGAAATGGCATGTAGCCTACACTGTAAAAAACTATTTGTTGATTCAACTTAAAATAATTTGTTACCAGGCTGCCTTAAAATTTTAAGTTCAATCAACTTAAAATTAGTTTAGTCAACTTGTTAAGTTGTACTAAGTGACAACTTAGATATTTGAGTTCATTCAACTTAAAATGTTAAGGCAGCTGGGTAACAAGCCCAGCTTTGAAGTTTAACAAACCAATTTGTTTGTTTAGTCAACTCAAATATCTAAGTTTTCACTTAGTGCAACTTAACATTTCAAGTTGACTAAACTTATTTGAGTTGACTGAACTTTAAAATTTTAAGTCTGCAGGGTAAAAATTATTTTAAGTTGACTCAACAAATTGTTTTTTTTTTTTTTGTTTGTTTGTTTTTTGTTTTTAACAGTGTATTTCAGTGTTTCATATTACATAAACATTGTTTCAGTTTCACTTTTCGGTGTTGTTGTTGTTGTTGCTGTTGTTGTTGTTTCACATTAAGTCAGTAAAATAAATTCAATAAAATAAGGACTAAATAACAAATTACAAGCAACAGAACAAAAAAAGGATACATTTTCAAATATTTTCGAAAGAAAATTCATTAACAAAAATGTGGACCAGTAAGTATATATAATTGTTATTGTATTAATGTATTTGATTAAAGGTGAATTTATTTCATTAAAGATGACAGTAAATACATTTATAATGTTACAAATGGTTATATTTCAAATAAAAACTGTTGTTTTGAAATTTGAGTCATCAGAGTGTTCTGAAAATCAGAATCAGGGTTTTCAGAATCCTACAAAAAAAAAAAAAAGTGCAGTATTATGGTTTCCACAAAAATATAAAGCAGGACAACTGTTAATATGTTTCTTGAGCACCAAAATAAAATATAAATTAGATTTTTAAATATTATACAGGAATAAATTAGATTTTAAATATTCAAATAAATATTAAAAATAGAAAAGTTTAATTGTAATAATGTTTGACAGTATTACTGTTTTTACTTCTATCCTTGGCATGCATTTCTTTCAAAAACATTTTAGAAATCTTACCAATGGTTATAGACGATAATAATATTGTATTGTGTTGTATTATTCAATTAAAATGACTAACTGACAAATGAATTGAACATGGATGTTCCAGTAACATAACATGATGTTACCATTTAAGAGAACGTCTCTCTCGTTTTTGCACTGGTACTCATTTTTTCTAGATGTTGGCATTTGAGCTGAAGCTGATGTGTCAACAGAACGGAGAGCTCTCCAGTTTGTCTGTGGTGACCCCAGTGACAGTCACATCCTTCAGACATAGAAACTATGCTATAGACTGCAGCAGCCGCATGTGGACATATTCCCGGTCTGCGGCAGGAAAGGAATCTCTGGTCTGTAATTGTAGTTTGTCTAGAAAGCAGCAATATTATGCAGTACAGACGTGTGGTAGTTTTACCATGTTCACCACACCCAGCAAACTGCACTTCACTTCCTGCATGCTTGAGTTCTCGCATTCTCTGCCTTGTCGTTGTTTCTCTGTTAGTTTGGATTCACTGAAGTTGTACTGTACTAAATTGTATCAAATTCCCTCAAGCTCAAGCATCTATGAAAAAACACTCAGGCAAACAGAGACAGGTTGTGTGCTGCACTTAAACTCCAATCTATGTCTATATCTAGAGCACATTAAGCTAAGATGTCATCATATACTGTTTCTAAATGTGTTTCAGTCTCTTCTCATCATGGGTCACTGAGGTAAAGAGACAACTGCAGGAACACAGTGAGGGGGCATGATAAAATGTGTTCATGTTTTTAAAATGTAGGTATGTACAGAATGTATGCATGTATGTAGAGGGTGTTGAGCCTGCTGTTGGATCAGTGTTGGTTTTTAGGAGAGCTTCTGTCAACACTTCACGCCTCACTGCCTATAGCCTTCCTCAGAATGCAAACATTAGGCTTACTGCTAGTAGTTCATCTTATCACGTTAAACAAGAACAAATAAATTAGATACTGATAGAAAGTAAAGCATTTCATGATCTGGTCTGAAGTGCTGTGCATTATTGTGTCTTCATGTATTTGTTGGTTGTTTTTGATAAAAAGCAGTTCATTGAGATGTATGTGAAATATACTTTGTGAGTTGTGAGGACTCAACACAATTTAATAGGAAACATATCAGAGTTCAAAAGAGGACAGATTCTTGGTGCACGTCTCTCTGGTGCATCTGTGGCCAGGACAGCCAGTCTTTGTGACGTATCAAGGGTGATGTCGGCATACCAACATGAAGAATTAACCACATCCAACAGGAGTAACTGTTGACGCAGGAAGCTTCCTGAAAGGGACGCATCCAAAATTTATTAAATGTGCATCTTGACACTGCTGCTTCCACCAAAACTGCTCGTCGGTTACTCTGTAGGGCCAGTATTTATGGTTAGGCTACTATAGCCAAATCTTTGGTTACTTGTATCAGTGGCAAACGTTGGTTTCAGTGGTGCCAGCAGTGCAAATCTTGGGATATGGACAATGTAAAATAAGTATTGCTCGTTGAGTCTTTTCCACATCCAGGAGAAGCCCTAAAAAAGTCTTATCACCCAGACTGTTGCATGCCCAGAGTGAAGCATGGTGGTGGATCAGTGATGGTTTGAGCTCTTCAATTACTGCTTTTCAACTAGAACTGGTGCCTGGAGCCAGAGCCCAGCTGGGAACTGGGCTGTGCTTTTTCATTTAGAAAAATCCTGGACCGGTGCCCTGAAACTTTAGAAAAACTCAGTTTGAAAGGCGTTGTTTTAAAATCTGTCGGAGTTTAGGTAAATTATTAACATTAACACCAACAATTATATATGTCAGTTCAGCAGTGGTTGGCAGAAGAGTCCAACACTCTTCTTCTGCAAGAGATTACGGTCACAGGTTGGTGACAAAGGGTTCTGCTCCCTGCCAGTGGAAGTGCAAACTGGTTCTGAATGAGTGCCACCCTTGGTCGAGCACCGGCTCCAGCTCCGGCACCGGCCCCAGTGGAAAAGTAGCAAGTTATCATGCCATTTCTTACTGATCTAGATAGGCACGTCCCTGCCGAGGATTACCAAGCCATACTGGAGGACCGGTTCAAACATTGTATCTTGAAGGTGGTGCAGTGTATCAGGATGATAATGTATCAGGGGCACACAGCAAGACTGATGACTGTTATTTGATGAACAAGTGAAGTTGAACATCTCTCATGGCTTGCGCAGTCACTATATCAGAATATTTTTGAGCCACTTTGGGGTGTTTTGGAGGAGCGATTCAGGAAATGTTTTCCTCCACTAGCATCACATAGTGATCTGGCCACTCTTCTTCAAGAGGATTGGCTCAGAATCCCTCTGGCCACGGTGTAGGACTATCTGTCATTCCCAAAATGATACTCTGTTGGCAGCAAATAGAGGCTTTATATCAGGGGTGCCCAAACTCGTCCTGGAGGCGCCAGTGTCCTGCAGAGTTTACCTCTGAATTAGACCAACCTGAACTAGCTAATCAAGCTCTTACTAGGCATACTAGAAATTTCCCAGCAGGTGTGTTGAGGCAAACTGGAGCTGAACTCTGCAGGACACCGGCCCTTCAGGACCGAGTTTGGGCACCCTTGTTCTACGTCACACTACTAAATTATTGTGGTCTAAAACAAGGTCTTTTAGTGTCCAACCCCTGTATATATTGTTTTTAATTTATGTGTTCCTCTAAATTATTTAATTCTGGTATTTCATTCAGGTATATTGCCACAGATGTATACAATCAAGCATCTATCCATGCAGTTTGCATTTACAGATATTTGTGAAAAAAAAAATAAAAAATGGGTCATTCTGAAGAGCTCAGTGAATTCAAGCATGGTACTATGATAGGATGCCATGTTGCAAAGTTAGTTTGTGAGATTTCATCCCTGCTATATATTCCACTGTCAACTGTAAAGGATATTATTGGAAAGTGGTAGTGTTTGGGAATAGCAGCAGGGTCACCGAGTGCTGAGGCGCATGCTGAGTGAGAGTTGCCAGTGCTCTGTTGATTCCATATGTGAAGGGTTACAAACTTTCACTGGCATTAATATCAGCACAAAAACTGTACAGCAGGAGCTTCATGGAAGGGTTTTCCGTGTCCAAGCAGCTGCATGTAGTGATGTCAACAGTACCGACTGCGATACCATTCAGTACTGTAATTTTAAAAACAGCCATTTGAGCGCTGTTGAGCAGGTTCTAAAACACCGCTGATTGGCCATAATGTTCACACATTCAACAGATATGACTGTGATTGGCTACAATGATCAGCACTTCATGCTCTTCACAGAGCGCTCACATAGAAGCACATGGATACGTTTGAAAGCTGCATCTATCAGTGGATGCCCTAATACATCTGCTCATAGACAGTTCCGCTGATAGACGTGGCTTTCAAACGCTCCCGTGTACTTCTGTTTGAGCGCTCGGTGAAGAGCATGAAGTGCTGATCATTGTAGCCAATTGAGCGCGTGAACACTGTGGCCAATCAGCGTTGTCTAAGAACCTGCTCAACAGCGCTCAAATGTTAAAGGGGTCATCAGATGCCCATTTTCCACAAGTTGATATGATTCTTTAGGGTCTTAATGAAAAGTCTATAATATACTTTGGTAAAATATTCTCAATGGTTGTGTAAAACAACACCCTTTTTACCTTGCCAAAATAAGCTCTGCAAAAATCATCTCATTCTGGTCGAGGCTGCTTTAAATGAAAATGAGATCTGCTCGCCCCGCCCCTCTCTTCTTTCTGTGGAGAGACGAGTCTGTTTACTTTAGCCACATTTAGCTGCTAAACTTGCTAACTAGCACATTATTAGGAAAGGCAATTGTAAAGTTCCATAAAAAACCCTTATACTCAATTCTGCTGTAAGTGAAGCTGGATCATGAATGATTCGTGCGAACATAGACGGATATATGTAGATCGGGAGGCGCATTCCCTTCACAAACAAACGTAATCTACTGCATCTTCAGCGGCTTCCGGTCTCGGAAGTAAATGACGACCACTACGTCATTATTACATCCAGCAACACAACACCTCAATCGGAGATATTCTTGTCTAACTTACACCCCTGCTCCAAAATCGAAACAAAGAGGCCGGACTGTTGCAGCTGATCTGAGGTAAAATGCTCATGTTAATCAACTATTGTGGGAGCGGCCTCTGTTGGTGTGACGCCACGCCGACAGGCATCTGAGAACGGCTCGATTTGAAAATGGGGATATTATTTTTACCGATTAATTAAAAACCACTGCATGGATTTTTATTATTATAGGGTAGATGTGTACATACACTGCCAACACACATTAATGTTCAAACAACATGTAAAAGTGAAGCATGCGATGACCCCTTTAATGGAAAATGGACGTTTTTAAAATTACAGTACCGAACGGTATGGTGGTCGGTATTTTTGACAACACTAGCTGCATGCAAGCCTCACATCACCAAGTATAATACCAAGCACGCCACCATTGGACTCTGGAGCAGTGAAAACTTTTTCTGTGGAATGACGAATTACGATTCTCTGTTTGGCGCCAGACACCAGGAGAACATTACCTGCCCTACAGCACTGTGCCGACTGTAAAGATTGTTGGAGGAGAAATAAAGGTATGGGGCTGTTCTCTCAAGGGTGGGCAAGTTCGGTCCTAGAGAGCCGCTGTCCTGCAGAGTTTAACTCCAACACTAATAAAGCATACCTGAAAAAGCTAATTAATGTCTTCAGGATTACTAAGGCTATAGGCAGGTAAGGTTTTTTTCAGGGTTGGAGCTGAACTCCATAGGAAAGTGGCTCTCTAGGGCTGAACTTGCCTACCCCAGGGCTAGACACCTTGTGCCCGAGTGAAGGGTAATCTTAATGCTTCAGCATACCAAGACATTGTGGACAATGCCATTCTTCCAACTTTGTGTGAACAGTTTGGTGAAGGCCATTTTCTATTCCAGCATGACTCTGCTCCAGTTTACAAAGTAAGGTCCATAAAAACATGGTCCAATGAGTTTGATGTGGAAGAACTTGACTGGCCTGCATAGAGCCCTGACCTCAAACACCTTTGGGATTAATTGGAAAGGAGGTTGTGACCCATTTCTACTTGAACATCAGTGTCTGACCTCACAAATGCTGTACTAGATGGATGTGCAAAAAAACCCACAGAAGCACTCCAAAACCTTCTGAAAAGTCTTCCCAGAATAGTGGAAGTTGTTATAGCTGCAAAGTCCAAGTCCATATTAACCAAGGACCAAGTCCATATTAATGTCTGTATATTTAGAAAGCAATGCTATTTAAGGGCTCTGTTGGTGTAATGGTCAGCTGGTCAAACGTTTGGAATAATAATAATTATTATTAAAATAATCATTTTTGAAAGAAATCTCATATGCTCACCACGGCCAGATTTATTTGATACAAAAATACAGTAAATATTGTGAAACATTATTAGAACTTAAAATAACAGTTTTTCTATTTTAATATCTTTTAAAATGCAGTATTTTAAACAGACATGTTTTCACCAGTATGGTGTGTAATGCTGTTGATGTTGTCGTCAGGTGAAATGTGCCATAACGTTGTCTGCATGGGAAAGAGGGATGTGTACGGTATCTTTTCTGGTGTGTCTGCTGTTTACAGCCTCTTGAAACCCAGAATGCACCTGTCTGACAGCTCTAGACACTTCTGCTGTACTGTGGGACAAAATGGCAACAAGTCAAATGCATTTAGAGTGAGTTTGACATTGCGCTCTAGTTAAAGAACAAAGAGCGTTCTCTCTCGCTTGAAATCCCTTCAGGACGCCATTAGTTTTACTCTTCGTACCTGTTGCCCTCTGCCTTTTCATACTCTTCCAAATGTCTTTGAGACTGTGATTTCACTAGAAATGTTTGATAAACTGCCAAGACTGAAAGAAACAGGCCGATTATTTCAGACGGACTGTTCTGCTGTATCCCACAATGCATCTGGGTCCATCTGATATCTGTTTACTCCCATTATATCTCATGCTGTATTTAGGGCCGGTTCTCCCTCGAGTGGGTCTCAGGAGGCCTGTGGGGCTGAATTAAGCCGGCACTTTCGTCTCTTGGCTCTCGCACATGCTGTGATTGTGTATGCGCTCACAAACTCATGCTGTGAAAAGCTGTGCCGCCTCATTGCACTGCATCAATAGCTGTGTCACATAGAGACTGTCTGTCGGCACAGATACAAGCACTGGGTCATTCCTGCTATGTGCGTTCTCATCTCCCAGTCGCATTTTCAATAAAATATTACACTGTTAATCTTTAGGAATAAACAGTGCAATACAATTTGGATTTCGGTAAATATTGGATAGACAGAGAAGAACTGCAGACAGAGCAGGTTGTTGGTTTATCGAAACCAATTTAGTAAATATAGCAAAATTAGATTGTTGCACGGAAAGGCCGAACACGCAGGAAACCTTCAGCCACCATTTGATACCTTCGTTGGGCCAATTGCGTGGACCTTAATAGTTGTAGGTAATAACGCCTATAATATAACAATTTAATTCAATGCAAGAAAGTTTGGCAATGCAGCATGAGTCCAGTTCAATCAAGCTTTTATGTTGGTGTGATACTGAGCAAAGACCTTTGAGTTTCTGTGTGTGCTTGATGAAAGTTAATTAAATAAGCTAAGTAAGCTACATATTCCAAATGAAATGCTGCTGGAAATAGCTCAGCAGCTCTGGAGATTTGTGTGGCAGGTTAACACAGAAAGTCACAATTTTATAAAATGCCCAAAATATCCAATATCCTTACATTATAAAGAGAGCAGTCTTGCTTATTCATTATAAAACAAACCACAGGCTGTTTTAAAAAAGCAACGTCCTTTAAAATGATAGTCACTGTCAGAGACTGCTAACAGGGATGACTGTTTTGTTTTTCCTGTTAACGTTTTTACTGTCAGAAACATGAATGTGGACACTGCAATAATCATTCATTTGAGCTGAAAGTCAAAAACCGCTGTGAACTCAGACATGAGTGCATGTGAATGAGGAATTAAGGTTAAACAGCAGGAGATCCAGTAGTGGCCTACATTCTGCCACAGGGCAGGAAAACCACACTCTCTCACTCCATCATGATAGACACAGAGAGAGAGCTGTGGAACTGATTCCTGCATAATGCAAGACTGTCAATCCATACCAAATTCAACAATATCTTTTTCTCTGATATGCATTGATATAGTAGAAGTTTGATGCTGTAATTTTATTTTTTGCACTGTACATGATTCCTGTCATCTATTCTTTCATCATAAAGGATTAGTTTGGAATTTTGAATGGGAAAGATGATCCAGGTTCCTCATAAAATGCAGCCAGGAGTAGTGAAAGGCTGTCTGGAGATCACGCTTTAATGATTTATACTGACTGTATGAAGCTGCCTCAGGGATGTGAACAAGACAGGCAGAGACTTGTCTATAGACAACTAATTTCAGAAGGAAGACGGGAACACTCATTCTGTTCTTAGTAATTGTGGGATTAATAATGGAGTGTTTTAACTAGCATCATATTCATTAGTGTAATGGGTTTAAAGATTTGTCTGTAAATTGCTGTAAATATCTGTGATATTAATATTGGGAAGATGGACATTTTGGTATAGGGCTAGAAAATGTTATGAAATTGTTTTCTGGAAAAGATCATACTAAATCTTATTCGGTGGTGCTATTCACATTTCCATTGGTTGACATGGAATACTAAATATTGATCATTTAGTTTTATTGAATATTTAGTATATAGTTATATTTGTAACAATTTTATTTCTGAATTATGCTTGTTAGTTAGCCAGAGCATTTATGTATATATTATATCCTACGTCATTAGTTATGTGAAATAAGATGATATGATTTTTTAGAGTCTTAAAGTCTATAACATGCTTTGGTTAAAATTTCTCAATGGTACTGTAAAAAACACCCATTTTACCATCTCAAAATCAGCTCTGTTTACAGCAACCCATTTTTTTGCATGTTTCTTAAAATGCTAATGAGCACTGCTCACCCCGCCCCTCACTTCTGTGGGGTGACGAGCCATCCTGTTTATTTTAGCCGCATTTAGCTACAAAACTTGCTAACTAGCATATTATTAATCCTCTGCATCTTCAGTGGCTCAGATGTCGAGAGTACATGACAACTGATATGTTTATTATTACATCCAACAACAGAACACCACAATCATTTAGGACACATTCTTGTCTACCCCTGCTCTGGCGTCAAAACAATGCCGGACTGTTTACAGCTTACTCAGGGTGGGTCTAAGGTAAGACGGCCCTGTCAATCAACTATCATAGGAGCAGCTTTGGTCTGTGTGATGTCATATGATATAATATGCCAGGGGTCACCAAACTTGGTCCTAGAGGGCCGGTGTCCTGCAGAGTTCAGCTCCAACTTGCTTCAACACACCTGCCTGGAAGTTTCAATTATACCTAGTAAGACATTGATTAGCCTGTTTAGGTATGTTTAATCAGGGTTGGAGCTAAACTCTGTAGGATTTGGTACATGGATTGTGACCTCTCTGGTGGGGAAGGAGTCTAAGCTCCTCAAGGGGTTGACCGATACCAGCTAGATATAGATGGCCTCATGTTACCACCTAGATATACTATAGTACTGTCTGGGTGACTTCAAAACTCATGTTAGTGATGATGAAGAGACCTGGAAAAGAGTAGTTGGGAGGAACGACTGGAACAAGAGTGGTATTGTCTTGTATGACTTCTGTGCTTAGCATTGATTGGCCATAATGAACACCATATTCAAGGTGGTTCATATTTGTACCTGGTACCACTTTAGGCCAAAGATCAATGATTGATTTTATTGTTGTACTCCCACTTTCAGAGGAGCTATTCCTTGATCCTGAGGGAGGGAGATAGACATGGAGTTTGAGTGGGCTTTGTTCAAAGCCCTATTGCAGAATTTGATTAGTTGCTGGAAGGTTCTTGGTGCCTATCACTGTGGCAAACCATGTGGCACCACCAAGATGGCTTAGGTAAGTAAGTATAGGCTGGTCCAGGCTGTTGCAAGTCAGGTTGGGTACTTGCTAACCTTGCATGGTAATATTAGTCAGCACCCCCGAATCTGAGAACATGGTTCTCAGCCAGAAAAGGGTGGATTACCCACTTTGAGTAGGGAGTGAATGGCTTCCCCAAGTAGAGGGGTTCAAGTATCTAGAGGTTATGTTCACGAGTGAGGACAGGTCGAAGCATGGGAGCAGTGGCAGCAGTAATTCGGTTATTGTACTGGACTGTCGTGGTGAAGCAGGAGCTAAGTTCAAAGACAAAGCTCTTGATTTACCAGTTGATCCATGTTCCAACCCTCATGTGTGGTCATTAACTTTGAATAAGTACAAAAACAACAAAGTACGGCTGAAATGTGTTTTCTCAGAAGGGTGTCTGAGCCAACCATTGGAGACAGCATGAGAAGGTCTGACATCTGGGAGAGACTCAGAATAGTGCCCTGGCTCCTAAGAGTCGGAAGGAGGCAGTTGAGGTGTTTCAGGTGGTTAGGATGCCTTCCAGACACCTTGCAGTTGAGGCGTTTCATTCATGTCCAGCTGGGACGAGACCAGGGTTGGATCTACAACATGATGGATTGGGAACACCTTGGGATCCTTCAGGAGGAGCTGGGGGAAGTTGCCAAAGTAAAGGACGTGTGCGTGGCCCTACTTAGCTGGCTGTCACCATGACCGGGCCTTAGATTAGCAGCAGGAGAATGGATGGATGGATAAAACTCTTTAGTTAAGTTTATAGTTGTATGACTATTTTAGTTGTATGACTGTTTTGTGGAACACATTTTATTTCTGAAGAATAACCTGTCCATTGTTTTCCCCCAAAATCAGAGTGGACATAAAGATGTGAATAATAGCACACATGTCTGAACTGTGATATGACTTATGTGTCCTGGTTTAAAACACAAACAATACAGATCTTACAGACTGGCTCCAACCCATCCTCTGCTTATGTGTCTCTCACCCACATATCTGTCTCTCTCTCTGGTGTTCAGTACAGGACAGATCCAGTATCAAACACACACACAATAGTCTCTCTGTGCTGCTGTCAGTGAATTGTGCACTGAACAAAAGCGTCTCTCACAGTCAGAGTGAAAGCTCAGCCTCTGCTGTCAGGTGCACCACAGAAAGTGACATCAGTGTCTCTTTTTAGAGGCGTTTACTAAGCTGTGCAGGCATCACTTATACTGCTGATTTGAACAGACCATACTGCTTAGAATTAATCTTACTACAGTGAGGAAAAAAATATTTTGATCCCCTGCTGATTTTGTACATTTTCCCACTGACAATGATCAGTCTATAAGTTTAATGGTAGGTTTATTTTAACAGTGAGAGACAGAATAACAATAACAAATACAGAAAAAACACATAAAAAAAAGCTTTAAATTGATTTGTATTTTAATGAGTAAAATAAGTATTTGACCCCTTCACAAAACATGACTTAGTACTTGGTAGCAAAACCCTTGTTGGCAATCACAGAGGTCAGACATTTCTTGTAGTTGGCCACCAGGTTTGTCTTACCCCTCTTTGCAGATCCTCTACAAGTCATTAAGATTTCAAGACTGATGTTTGGCAACTCGAACCTTCAGCTCCCTCCACAGATTTTCTATGGGATTAAAGTCTGGAGACTAGCTAGGCCACTCCAGGATCTAAATGTGCTTCTTCTTGAACCACTCCTGTGTTGCCTTGCTGGAATACACATCCATGACCCATTTTCAATGAGGGAAGGAGGTTTTCACCTAAGATTTGACGGTACATGGCCCCGTCCATTGTCCCTTTGATGTGGTGCAGTTGTATTTTGTGTTTCTTTCATTTGCGAATAATCGCACCAACTGTTGTCACCTTCTCACCAAGCTGCTTAGTGATGGTCCTGTAGCCCATTCCAGCCTTGTGTAGGTCTACAGTCTTGTCCCTGACATCCTTGGACAGCTCTTTGGTCTTGGCCATGGTGGAGAGTTTGGAATCTGATTGATTGTTTGCTTCTGTGGACAGTTCTGTTTTATACAGGTAACACGCTGAGATTCTGAGACTCTTTAAGAGAGTGCTCCTAATCTCAGACACATGGGAGCCAGAAATCTTGCTGACTGATAGGGGATCAAATACTTATTTCACTCATTAAAATGCAAATCAATTTATAACTTTTTTGAAATGTGTTTTATGCATTTTTTGTTGTTGTTGTTATTCTGTCTCTCACTGTTAAAATAAACCTACCATTAAAATTATAGACTGATTATTTCTTTGTCAGTGGGCAAACGCACAAAATCAGCAGGCAATCAAATATATATATATATATATGTTACTTTTTTACTGAGCTCTGGGAATGTCAGTTTTCTTTTTTTTTTTTTTTTTTTTTCACAGACGATTATTAGGTAGTTTGTATTTTTAATGTATTACCTTGCTGAATATAATATGTTTTTTAATAGTAAATTGTATGTTCATTCATATATTGTACATGCAAACTTTGTATTTTGTGTGTATAGTGTATTTTACTGTAAAATTATATGCAATGTCCTATTAAATCTATTATAACATTATAACATTTTTACAGTTTACAGTGAATAATTACATGGTTACAGTAAATATGTGATGCTTGTTTCACATTACAAAATCAAGCTTATGTAGCCAGAAGTATATATCAGATCAATTTTCTTGCTAGTAATATTATTCTATGCAGTCAGACACCCGGTAATGACACCCAGTCTTATTTTAGGTGACTCATTTTCACTTTATCAACACATCAGGAGGTTCTCATTGTTATTCAGTGTGTGATTGTGCAAGTCATTTTAGTATATTGCGTTTCTCTCTCTTTGTGTCACAGGATTCGTCCTCAGCTGGCAAAAGAAAAGATTGAGGGATGTCACATCTGCACATTTGTGACCCCTGGCGAACCCCAGGTGGTTCTGGGAAAGGACAAGGCCTTCACGTATGACTATGTGTTTGACATGGACTCAACGCAGGACACCATCTATGCCAACTGCACTGAGAAACTCATCGAAGGATGCTTTGAGGGTTATAATGCCACTATATTTGCCTACGGACAGGTTTGTGTTTCTTGAAAATGCCATTTTATGTTGACTTTGACACGTGAGAGATTTGAATATGTCCAGGATCATGTAGGATGACAGGTCAAAGGAGTTTAAATTTAGCCTAGTTTCATATGTGTGAGGTCCCTTTTGACATCAATATACAGTATTTTTCATGTTGTCTCTCTCATCTTTGGCCAGTGTCGCCTGTGACCTGCATTTCATGCCCGACTTCCTCCAAAAACCATCACAGATTTGATATCTGTCTGTCTCTCCCTCTGTTAATCCTGATTTATCAACAGTCTTACTCATCTGCCAGCCAGACAGACACATCGAACTCCAGCAGAAAAACACATGTGCCACCCTTTAGACAAAAAAAACTTAATGTCATAAATGTACTTATTATTTAAATGCAATCGCATCATTTTACATCACAACTGTAATTGAGTTCAACCTGCATAGTTTTTATAAAATACATAGCTAACTACATAATGAAGTGGTTATTTAAGAGTTTGAAAGTGTCAACAACAATCAAATGATTGTGTTGGGTCTCAGACAGGGTCAGGGAAGACGTATTCGATGGGGACGGGCTTTGACGTGGCCATACCAGACGAGGAGCTGGGCATCATCCCACGGGCGGTCAGTCACCTATTTAAAGGCATCGAGCAGAGACGCCAGGCTGCCGCAGATCAGGGTCGACCCGTCCCAGAGTTCAAGATCAGCGCGCAGTTTCTGGAGGTATAAATGCTAAATGTTTTTGTGGATGATGCTTTATTAGATTATTTTAATGATCCTTTTGTGTGACTGATACACTTCCTTACCTGCCATTGGTCAGACAGACAAATAGTTCTGCCCAAACTCATGCCATTGGCGGGACCTGAAAAGGATGTGTTGCCGCTCAAATAAACAGAAAAACAAAACTATTTAGATTTTTCTTTTTAATTTCATGATATCATCAAATTAGGGTTACAACTTAAAAAATAGGTTTCATTAGTTGATATGAAGCTAAAATAAAATTAAATATAAATATTAGATGAAATCTTTCATTTAAAATACTAAAAGGAAATTTTTAATAAAATGTAATGGCAACATTTGCCTTGGATACTAATTAAAATGACTGAAACTGAAAGAAAATGAAATAAAAGAACTAATGTAATTTAAAATAATAATAATAAATAGGGCTGCACGATAAATTGCATGCGATATCAAATCTCACGCCATAGAGCAACACTTACTACAGGCTTGTCAGTGAACATCAGCTCTGTAGTAAACGCTCCTCTCTCTGAAAGCACATACGTGATGGAGATTTATTACTGATTACAGAACCAGCTTTGCTGACAAGATGCGCATTGGATATCACATGCGATTTATCGTGCAGCCCTAATAATAAAAGCCCCCCCTGACCCCAAAACAATTCAGAAATAGCATGGGTATATTTGTAGTAGTAGCCAAAAATACATTGTATGGGTAAAATTAACGATTTTTCTTTTATGCCAAAATCATTAGGATATTAAGTAAAGATCATGTTCCATGAAGATATTTTGTAAATTTCCTACTGTAAATATAAAACTTAATTTTTGATTAGTAATATGCATTGCTAAGAGCTTCATTTGGACAACTTTGAATATATATATATATATATATATATTATTATTATTATTATTATTATATATATATATATATATATATATATATATATATATATTTATTTATTTTTTTTTATTTTTTTTTTTTTTTTGCATCCTCAGATTCCAGATTTTCAAATGGTTGTGTAAAATTAAATATTATAATATTAAAATATAGTCCTATCCTAACAAACCAAGAAAGTGGTCAAAATAGAGTGGTAATTTTAATATTTTAATTATTATAATATGTTCTGTCTTCTCTATTAGTGTGTATCTTCAGCTGCATAATAAGGATATATAACTAATGTAACTAGTAAAACTAATAAAAATGACAAAAGCACATAACAAAATTACTAAAAGTTAAATTACACTTAAACAACAGCTAATTCATAATATTATTAAAAGAGAAGTCCACTTCCAATACAAAGATTCACATATAATGTTCTCACCCCCTTGTCATCCAAGATCTTCATGTCTTTCTTTCATCAGTCATAAGGAAATTATGTTTTTGAGGAAAACATTTCTGCATTTTCTCCATATAATGGACTGATATGGTGCCCCGATTTTGAACTTCCAAAATGCAGTTTAAATGTGGCTTCAAACGATCCCAAATGCGGTTGTAAATGATCCCAGCCAAGGAAGAAGCGTCTTATCTAGCGAAACAATTGGTTATTTTCATTAAAAAATACAATTTGAATACTTTCTAATCTCAAACGCTCGTCTTGTCTTTCTCTCCCTGAACTCTGTGTATTCTGGCTCAAGACAGTTAGGGTATGTCGAAAAACTCCAATCGTATTTTCTCCCTCAACTTCAAAAATCATTTCAAAATCATCCTACATCGTTGCAGAAGTACCGACCCAGTCTTTGCAAAGTGAACATGCAAAGAAGATCAAACACCCTTAACAAAAAAGGTAAAACAGCGATATAGGACGATTTTGAAGTTGAGGAAGAACATGAGATGGGAGTTTTTTGACATACCCTAACTGTCATGAACCGGAACAAAACAGAGTTCAGGCAGAGTAAGACAAGACGAGCGTTTGGCATTAAAAAGTATATAAACTGTATTATTATTATGAAAATCGTTTTGCTAGATAAGACCCTTCTTTCTCGGCTGTGATCGTTTACAACCACATTTGGGATCGTTTAAAGCCACATTCAAACTGCATTTTGGAAGTTTAAAATCATGGCACCATATCAGTCCATTACATGGAGAAAAATCCTGAAATGTTTTTCTCAAAAAACATAATTTCTTTACAACTGTAGAAAGAAAGACATGAACATCTTGGATGACAAGGGGGTGAGTACATTCTTTGTAAATTGCTGTTCTGAAAGTGGACTTCTCCTTAAAATAACACCTGCCTCGAAGACTGTAATATAATTGTTATTGTACATGTAAGAAATATGTACAGAATATGTACAAAAACAGTGTGACGATATGAATTGTTTAATTAATTTTTGACAGTATGGCCTTTCTTCTCTCTCCATGTGTATCTTTAGTTGTATAATGAGGAGGTGTTGGATCTTTTCGACACCACGCGTGACTTGGAGATGAGGAAGCAGAAATCGCACATTAAAATCCACGAGGATGCCAATGGCGGCATCTACACCGTAGGCGTGACAACACGCACAGTCTCCTCAGAGGCAGAAGTGAGTCATCGATTTCTTCTTCAAGATGTTGTATCCATATATTATGCATAAAGTGTAAGTGACTATACTGACATGCTCTATGCACGTGTGTTGTAGATGATGCAGTGTCTGAAGCTGGGCGCTCTCTCCCGCACCACTGCTAGCACTCAGATGAATGTACAGAGTTCTCGATCTCACGCCATCTTCACCATTCACATCTGTCAAGTGCGGGTTTGTGCACCGGGGGAAAACGTGAGTACTGTCTTTTTAAGTACAAGTTATTAGGGTCACGTTGCTACAGCTGCCATATTGAGTAGAAACGCGCCAAAATTTGGCTGGAGAAAATGTAATTTTCAACTAACTCGGTCTCTAGTCTATATTAATGTGTCGCTTTTCATGCATGTTTTTCTCAGCCCCCAGAGGAGGATAGCGAAACAGACAATCGACTGGCCAACAGCTCGTCTGAGATGGAAGAGTTTGAAACACTCACAGCCAAGTTTCACTTTGTGGATCTGGCTGGATCAGAGAGACTCAAGAGGACGGGGGCCACAGGGGACCGAGCCAAAGAGGGCATCTCCATTAACTGTGGATTGGTCAGAACGAGTAATATTATCAAATAATAACACATCATTAAAATGGATATTAATCGTCCACAGATTTCTTCAGGCTAGAATTATATAAGGTGAACTGAAACAGGAATTTTTTTTTCCTCTGTTCTTACTGTGATGCAGCTGGCATTAGGGAATGTCATCAGTGCTTTAGGAGACAGAAGCAAACGATCAACGCATGTGCCTTACCGAGACTCCAAACTCACTCGCCTTCTGCAGGATTCACTGGGCGGAAACAGGTCTGTATGAAACACAAAAGTAGTATGTTTGCAAATGATTACAAATCTCCTGCAGTCATACAGTGGATTTTTGTGCTGAGAAGATTGAAATTCAAAGGATTATTCATTGATAATCTTGCTTGTTGATGTAGCTTTCAAATCCAGTATGTTGCTTGTCAGACTGGACCTCAGTGACTTCATCCAGATTTGTTCTTGCATGTCTCTTGACTAAATGTAGTTGATGTCAAACCTGACAACTGGTGCCATATTTTATGTCAGTAAATATTTCAGGAAGTTTCAGTTTTAGTCAAAGCTATGACTCAGAAAACTTGAAATAAAGCACACAAATATTTCAAATCTTCTCACTTTTTAAATCTGAAAAATACAGTGCATTTTCCTTTTTCCAAATTCCATTTTTTGTTCCTCTTTAATTTTCCTGGATTCCATTTTTTTCCGTTTTAATTTGTCTAGACTGTTTTAATAATTTGATTACAATTTATTTTACAAAAAGCATGTCTAAGTAACTGAAATCATAAAATGTACACAACAATGTAGTAAAAGTTTAAGAAAAATTAATTTTTTAAAGCCCTATGAAATGTTTTATTTTGTTTTCTCAAATTCAGTTTTCTTTCTTTCTTTCTTTCTTTTACCAAATTCTGTGTTTTCCTTTAATCTTATGGATTTAATTTTAACGTTTTCATTAAATGTAACAATCAAAAGCATCTCTAAAAAAATATTTATTTATTTATTTATTTATTTCAGAAATACTTAAAGGGGTCATCTGATGCCCATTTTCCACAAGTTGATATGGGGTCTTAATGAAAAGTCTATAACATGCTTTGGTTAAAAATTTCTCAATGGTAGTGTTAAAAAAAAAACACCCTTACCTTGTCAAAATAAGCTCTGCAAAAATCAACCTATTCTGGTCGATGTTGCTTTAAATGTTAATGAGCTCTGCACGCCCCGCCCCTCTCTTCTCGCTGTAAAGTGACAAGCTTGTTTACTAAATATTTAGAAAAAAACCCTTATACTCGCTTCTGAAACTGGATCACGAATGATTCACATGAACATAGACGCATTTATGTAGATCGGGAGGCGCATTCCATTCACAAATAAAGTCATCCACTGCGTCTTTAGTGGCTCAGATGTCGGGAGTAAATGACGACCACTATGTTCATTATTACGTCCTACAACAGAATACCTCAGTCGCTTAGAAGCCATTCTTGTCTACGTCCCTGTTCCGGCATCGAAACAACAAGGGGAAATTATTTTTACAGATTAATTAAAAACCACTGCATGGCTTTTTTCATAATAAGGTAGATGTGTACATACACTGCCAACACACATTTATGTTGAAACAACATGTAAAAGTAAACTTTGCATCCGAAGACCCCTTTAATAATTTTTCTGCCAAATATTTCTTCAATAATCTGTGATTCCGTCCGTGTTTTCCGCATCAGGGAAATCATAGGAGTAAGTCACTTTATATGAGTAAATCACTGGAGTAAGTCACTGCAAAGCTGGAGTAACAGTGTAATAACATGATAATGACAGTTTTTGAGGGGTGAATCAGGATTTTAATGTCATTATAGGAAAGCATTTACAACAGTGTATTGCGAGGCAGCAGACTTCGAGCTACATTCAAACTAAATATTTATTTGGCACTGTAGCATTAGTCAGTATGAGTAAATAAATAAAACTGGACATTTTCTCTGGTCTCTCAGTCGTACAGTGATGATCGCCTGCATCAGCCCATCAGATCAGGACTTCATGGAAACCCTGAACACACTGAAGTACGCCAACAGAGCACGCAACATCAAGAACAGGGTGGTGGTGAACCAGGACAAGGCCAGTCAGCAGATCAGTGCACTTAGGACGGAGATTGCCCGACTGCAGATGGAGCTCATGGAGTACAGAACGGTGAGGTTCTGCTATCAGATAAAAGTATGGCTCTGATAGCAAGGGGATGTTAGGCAGAGCCTTCTAGCACATCTTCAGAGTATCCTTAAAATAGTAATCCAGTCATTAAACTCTAAATGCAGGCTGATGGGTCCTTTACGTGCAATATGTTGTAACGTCATTTACTACATGGCACAAGCTGATTGGTCTCCACTTATTCTGCAGCCAATGAAATTGCTTGCCAAACATTTAAATAGTCTGGTTCATTGCTTGCCATAAGCTGGTCTTGTAACGCACCCTCTAAACCCTCTTCTGAACTTCTGAACCCTCCACCTCCCCCAGCACCACCTGTCTAGATCTGCAATTTATGTACTATATGCTTATTGCTACATAGTCACAGTGGCATGTTTGTGTATCTATTGGCAGTAGCCAATAAGTCCAGCAGCAGTGTAAGTAACAGATCTAGTGGGCCACAACCAAACACATTAAATTGTCATATCAATTAGCATGCTAAAACTATTCAGAAAAGTAATGGTTCAAGATCTGACCTACTAATTTTGAGTTTAGAGGTTCAGTTTCAAGTATAGGTGATCCAGATACTGTAGAATTATTAAACTTGAACTTTAAGATATATATCATACTATAATAAAATAAAAGTAGGTCCCCAAAATTACAGCCAGTCTGATTGGCTTCTGCATAATTCCTGTAGGCAGGATTGATTGGTTTATAAAAGTTAACTTGGAAACAATTTTGTTTTATAATTTCCCACAGCACTACAATAAGCACTTAAGAATAAAAATGGCTAGTCACAGGGGTCCAACAAAATCCCCCTGATATAATTGGTTGTAATTTTTAACAGCCATTTTCTCTCCACTTAATGTCACTTGAAAAGGCAACTTTTGGTTGTTTTACCTGTAGTTGGAGGAGGTAAAATGTAAAAAGGTCCATTAGGTAGTGCCTGCACTCTAAACAAGTGCTCTCGATCAGTGGTTCTCAACTCCAGTCCTTGGGGCCCACTGCTGTGCACATTTTATATGTCTCCCTCATTTAACACACCTGATTCAGATCATCAGCTCGTTAGGAGAAAGATCCATGAACTGAACTGAGTGTGTCAGATTCAGAAACATACAAAATGTGCAGAGCAGTGGGCCCTGAGGACTGGAGTTAAGAACCACTGCTCTAGATGAAGCGTAATGCATAAAATGATATATACAAGGGCCTTTAAAGTCTTATTAATTGTATTATATAGTGTCAGCTATTTTTATTTATTTTTTTTTTACATCAAGCTTCACCAGTTTAATATCTTGCAAACCCCTAGAGGTTCACAATGAAATTTCTGGGACCTGAATGCAGAACTAAATTTAATAAAAATGTAATAAGTGAAAACAAAAAAAAACTACAACACTGTGGTCTTATGAAAATGAAATTAGTAGTTTTGATAATTTGCTGAATTTGTGTAATTGAGAAACATTACATAAAACCTCAAAGATACTTCAGGTAAACAATTAAACAATGAAATACATAGGGTTCAGCTAATAAATAATGTTGTGATTCTTTTATATAAATAGTCTGCCCTCGACTAAACATTTTTCCGGTCGACTAGTAGCCGTTCATTTTAAAGGACTAGTCAACTAATCTCATGTTTATTAATAAATCATTTAAATCATAATAATGAGCCTTTAATTGCCTACACAGCCTAATAAGCGCTCAAGAACACACATAAAGCTTGCCACAGCATACCGGCAGAAGTAATGACTATGAATGTGTCAGGGAAAAACAGTAAGGAGGCTGCGTTAACATTTTAATAGTTTATTGAAAACTAGTGCTTTCTGTGTTTTCAGTTTAGGAGATGAAGTCAGCGACACTGACTCGTCATCTCTGCATAGTAGATGCACCTATGCATGTTTAATGTGATTATATAATCTGATAATTTTCCATTTTAATGATTTATTTAAAAAATAGACATTTCACTCTCTATGGATATATTTTTGTAAGGCAAGTATACACAGAGTTACGGTTGTTTATTTATTTATTTTTTGACGCACTTAAGTTTAGAGACTAAGACAGTGGAAAGTGCATCCTGCTTGCTTTCATTATTTTACAAAAGCACAATATTTAGTTGTTATTGTGAGTGCACACAAATAAATGTAGAGTCTTTACAGATTTGAAAGATGCATTACTCTGTATGACCAAGAATGACAGAGTACTTTAAGAGCAAATGATTGCAACTGTCATGCAGTGAGAACGCTACTCATAGACTGTAAATAAGATTTACACTACTATTGACTGGCTACACTACTATTCAGGTTAACATTAGATTGAGCGGCCATGTAAAGTTGCTACTACTTGCATAATTCAGATGATGAGCCATATTTGAGGTCAATGAATGAGCGTTGGCGAAGTTTTGCATGTCCTGCCCAATGTATTACCACATAGACCAGCCGTAAACAATCTGTCTGTCATGGACTGTGTGACTTCGCTACTTCCTGTGGATTTTGGATTTTTAATAACATTTCAATCAACCTATCCTCCTCTCATCAACTAACCAGCCAACTATTAGGGGGCAGCCCTAGTGTGAATTTTTGGTAAATTAAATAAAACTGTCTGTGTTTCTCAGGGGAAGCGTATGGTTGGAGAGGATGGGCTGGAAAGCATCAACGACATGTTCCATGAGAACTCAATGCTGCAGATAGAGAACAATAATCTGCGCATGCGTGTGAAGGCCATGCAGGAAGCCATCGACGCTCAGGGCGCTCGACTCACACAGCTGCTGAGTGAACAGGCCAATCAGGTGCTCTCCAGAGCAGGTACTGCACGGCAAACACGGCCAATCAGAGACTTTGTAACATGTTTGATAGATGTTGACAGAATATGGACTGTGTTTTTCAGGTGAAGGCAGTGAGGAGATTGGAAATATGATTCAGAATTACATCAAGGAGATTGAGGATCTCAGGTATTTTTACATTTTTGCTGATATCTTACTGTATATAAGGCTACTGTTATAAATCTATACTGTCTTTGTGTTTTTATACTATCTATCCATCTATCTATCTATCTATCTATCTATCTATCTACAGTTGAGGTCAAAAGTTTACATACATTTTGCAGAATCTTAAAAATGTAAATTATTTTACCAAAATAAGAGGAATCAAACAAAATGCATGTTATTTTTTTATTTAGTACTGACCTGAAAAAGATATTTCACATAAAAGATGTTTCCATATAGTCCACAAGAGAAAATAATAGTTGAATTTATAAAAAATGACCCTGTTCAAAAGTTTACAGATGCTTGATTCTTAATACTGTGTTGTTACCTGAATGATCCACAGCTTTTTTTGTTTGTTTGTTTGTTTGTTTTTTCTTTTGTTTTCTTTTTTTTTTTTTTTTTAGTTTAGAGATACTTGTTCATGAGTTCCTTGTTTGTCCTGAACAGTTAAACTGCTGCTGTTCTTCAGAAAAATCCTTCATGTCCCACAGACTCACTGGTTTTTCAGCATTTGTGTGTATTTGAACCCTTTCCAACAATGACTGTATGATTTTGAGATCCATCTTTTCACACTGAGGACAACTGTGATGATCCAGAAGGAAAAAAAATGTATTAAGTGCCGGGGGGGTAAAAACTTTTGAACAGAATGGAATTGTGTACATTTTTCATATTTTGCCTATATATATTTTTTTCTTTTCATTTAGTACTGCCCTTCAGAGGCATACTTACATGTTTCCCAGAAGACAAAATAAGTACATTTACCCTGTTCTTTAAATTAAAAAAGTTCTTAATGCATGTTTTTTCCTTCTGGAGCATCAGTGAGTGTTTGAACCTTATGTAATAGCTGCATATGAGTCTCTCAGTTGTCCTCAGTGTGAAAATATGGATCTCAAAATCATACAGTCATTGTGGGAAAGGGTTCATTTTTAGAAATTCAACTTTTATTTTCACTTGTGGATTATATGCAAATGTCTTATGTGAAATATCTTATTCAGGTCAGTGTTAAACAAAAACAAGCATTTTGTATGCTTCCTCTCTTATTTTGGTAAAATAATTAACATTTTGCAGATTCTGCAAGGTGCATGTAAACGTTTGACCTCGACTATATCTATCTATCACATGTACTCTACATTTTTGTGTGTATTTCAGAGCCAAACTTCTGGAGAGTGAAGCAGTGAATGAAAACCTGAGGAGAAACCTCACGCGAGCGTCCAGCCGTCCTCCGTTTTACGCATCTTCTGGAACCTTTTCTCCGGCCCTGCTGGGGCCCGACCCGAGCCAAGAGACCTCTGACATCATTGAGATCGCCAAGAAAGATCTGGAGAAACTGAAGAGGAAGGAGAAGAAGAAAAAGAAGAGGTAATAAGAGGGTGAAAGCGATCTCAGTGTGAGGTGTTATCTGGAGGGGTTGTTGCCGTGGTAACAGGCTGAGAGTGAGTGCGTGTTATGAATAATTGCCCCTCGTCTCTAGCAGTGTGAAACAGAAGCATTGTGAGATCTGTCTGGTTTCATGGCAAACTGTTATTGTTCTTTCAGATGTGTAATTACTGTGCCAGGCATTTTCGGAAAGACTGTAATTGGTTCTTTTACCACACCTGCTATGGGTGAATAGAAAAATATATTTATTTGTTTAGCATTATTTCCTTTAAAGGAGAGGTGCACTTCCAAAACAAAGATTCACATATAATGAACTCACCCCCTTGTCATCCAAGATGTTCATGTCTTTCTTTCTTCAGCCGTAAAGAAATTATGTTTTTTGAGGAAAACATTTCAGCATTTTTCTCCATATAATGGACTGATATGGTGCCCCGAGTTTGAACTTCCAAAATGTAGTTTAAATGCAGCTTCAAACAATCCCAAATGCAATTTTAAACGATCCCAGCAGAGGAAGAAGGGTCTTATTTTCATTATTTTCATTAAAAAAATACAATTTAAATACTTTTTAATCTCAAATGCTCGTGTTGCCTTTCTCTCCCCGAACTCTGTATATTCTGGTTCAAGACAGTTAGGGTATGTCGAAAAAATCATTTCAAAATCGTCCTACATCGCTGCAGAAGTACCGACACAGTGTTTGCAAAGTGAACACGCAAAGAAGATCAAACACCCTTAACAAAAAAGGTAAAACAGCGATATAGGGCGATTTTCGATCTGACTGTCATGAAAGGGCGGTCCTAAAAACAGTCCAGGCAGAGTAAGACGAAACGAGCATTTGGCATTAAAAGTATATAAATTATTATTTTTTTTTTAATAAAATAACCGATTTTTTATTAAAATAACCGATCGTTTTGCTAGAAAAGACCCTTCTTCCTCAGCTGGGATCGTTTACAACCGCATTTGGGATAGTTTGAAGCTGCATTTAAACTGCATTTTGGAAGTTCAAACTCGGGGCATCTTGGATGACAAGGGGGTGAGTAAATTATATGTGAATCTTTGTTTTGGAAGTGGACTTCTCCTTGAACATATATGGCGCTATAACTCCTTTTTTTTTCTTTTTTGTTACTCTGTGGTATTTTCTGGCAAGTTTATTTTAGGGTTTAGTTTGTATGCATTTTTGTGAGCTGTAATAAAAAATTGGTTTAAGATCATTTAAAATATGTAGAAAAAATATTTACAATATATAACAAAAGGAAAGAGCTTGCTGGAAAATGCCATTCTTTTATCTGGATTAACAAGCCATTAGTCTTGTGCAAACAAACTACATTTGTTGAATCAGTGCTAAACGCTTCCTTTCTTTGTGATAAATTCGAAGACTAGACTAGTAAACTCTAGTAAACAAGCAAACAAACAAAAAATAAATGTACAGAGATATATCAGCCATAATACCTTTAAATTAGGGCTGTCAAACGATTAATCGCGATTAATCGCATACAAAAAAAAGTTTGAGTTTGCCTAATATATGTGTTATTTTGTATTTATATATACATAATAATTGCACACAGTACACACATATATATTAGGCAAACGCACACTTTTATTTTGTATGCGATTAATCACGATTTCGTTTGCAAGCCCTACTTTTACTATAATGTGTCCTTATCCACAATGAACGTTTCCATATGATCAACAGCCATCTTTACTAATGTGTGTACCGTACCCTCTCTATCTGTCTCTCTCTGTGCTCCCCGTTTCCTCTCTTTAACCCTTCACCTCTGACCTCTGACCCCTGAAGACTCCAGCAGCTGCTGAGCGACAAGAAAGAGGAGGATGAGGAGGAAGAGGTGGAGGAAGACAGGTTTGTCCCTGTGTCTCTCTTTCCCTTCTTCACCTTCTATAATTACCCATAACCCCCCTTGTTTCATCTCTGCTTCATTCTGATTGTCTTTCAGCAGGTAGTTTCCAGCCTTGGAGAACAGTCCACAAAATGTTTATACTTTGCACTTCATACTTTTTTCTTAAAATACACCTTAAAGTAATGGGTGAATCTCACAAAACACGTGTTTCAAGTTTCCGTAAGGTTTACCTGTAATTCTCTGATCGTAAACATGATGATTTTCTATCTTCTCTTTGAAGATGCTGCTGTACTTTGATGACTATATGTAAATGACCCCTGTTATGATTGACTAACCTCTGATGCAGCAGTATTCATTTAGTATTATTGATCTTAAAATATATATACCATTTAACTTCTCTGTTGCATCATGTGTCTGTCATAACACCATGTTATCTTTCCTTCCCTCCTAATTTTCTGTTTCGTTTCAGATAATCTATGCTGCATATAAAACGTGTATATATAAAAAAAACATTACAAATCAGATTTAAATGTCTAGTTTTGATTTTTCCTGCAGTGCCAACAAAGATGAAACACCTGAGGGCGAACAGAAGATTGGCGAGAGAGAGCAGTTAGAATCGACCAATCAAGAGCCAGAGATGGTATGATTGACAGCACTCTTGTCCTATCAAAACACGTTTTAAGGGTGGAGCTCATCATTCAGTCTTTGACGAGAAATTATTTCCCTCAGGAGACCAGTGACCGTGAGGAGGGGGATGGAGAGGAAGATGAGGAGGAAGTTGAGGAAGAGGAAATGGATGCTGAGGAGAGCTCTGACGAGTCTGACTCTGACCTGGATGAGAAGGGTACTGATGTTTGTTCTAAAATAATAACTGTACCTTAATATGATTTATAAAATGATAATGTTTTTTTCTCATTAAATTCACACTAAAATATGATTTTAGTAAGCCAGTTTTATTTAAAGTAATTAAGTTCAAGAGAGTTTTGCTATTTTGCAAATGTACAATAAAAAACATGTAAGTACTACTTTTAAAATGTTGGCTATTTAATGTCTGTCCTTTTGTAAACTTAATTTTGAAGTATTTCCATTGTTTTTGCATTGATTAGAGGACTTCCAAGCAGATCTGGCCAACATCACGTGTGAGATCGCCATCAAGCAGAAGCTGATCGATGAGCTTGAGAACAGTCAGAGACGTCTGCACACGCTCAAACAACAATATGAGCAGAAACTCATGATGCTGCAGTGCAAAATCAGAGACACGCAGCTGGAGCGAGATCGTGTACTGCAAAACATGGGTAAGGACACATATACCACTGCTACACTATATGTCACATTATGCTGGGGTCAATTTAAAGGAGAAGTCCACTTCCAAAACAAAGATTCACATATAATGTGATCACCCCCTGGTCATCCAAGATGTTCATGTCTTTCTTTCTTCAGTCATAAAGACATTGTTTTTTGAGGAAAACATTTCAGCATTTTTCTCCATATAATGGACTGATAATCTGTGCCCCGATTTTGACCTTCCAAAATGCAGTTAAATGCGGCTTCAAACGATCCCAAATGCGGCTGTAAACGATCCCAGACAAGGAAGAAGGGTCTTATCTAATGAATCGTGATAACAGCTGTATTAGCTAACTTGCATTTGATTTACATCATGAAAATACACTTGTATGTAGGTTTATATGTAGTTTTAAATTCTACATGTCACGTTTAATGTCCATCTACAAATATTTACGGTAATAATATTTAAAAGTAGTGTTTATCATGCATACGTGCAGCAGCGCTGGACAGCAAAATGGATGCATTTGCATGACTTTCTAACATTTACAGATAAAATGTGACTGTGACCTATCCATTATGCACCGGGGAAAACACGTCTCAAATGCATTAAACAGCACAAATATATTTGCTGTTTGCCATGGTGGATCGATTTTAACCATGATCGACATTAAGGGCTGCTTAAGAATGAGCGTCACATCAAATTATCTTGACTCATTGAACCTCGATCAAATTAGCGAGATTGCGTGAACTTAGCCCCAATTGATTTGTTAGGTTATTTTAAGTCAGTTTGTGGACTTTAATCCCCTCTTTTCTTAGCATCTTTTATGAAACAGGCCTCAGGAATAGATTGAGCTTTAAATATTGGGCATTACATACTGAAATGGAACCTGGTATTTTGGGGTAAGAGGTTGACAAACAAGTCATTTTTATTTTTAAGTATCTTAATAAGTAAAAAAAAAAAAAAAAAAAAAAAAAATTTAAGTAATCAGTTTAATGAATGATTCTGAAAATGTTTCTTTGGACAGTCAGTGATGAATAATTTGTAATGTGGCCTGAAAATAGGGTTCACTTTGATTTCATGATGACTTTAAAATGTAAAAAAAAAAAAAAGTTATAAAATAAAATCCATTTTACAGCCATGGCTTTTAACACACATTCAGTACTCGGGGTTCCCACGGGTCCTTGAAATCCTTGAAAGTTTGTGAATCTAAAAAAAAATGTTTTCAAGGCCCTAGAAAGTTTTTGAAAATAAACATATATAGATACAGGTCCTTAAAAGTGCTTGAATTTTATTTTATAGAAGTTTTCTGGAAAAATGCCATATTATTCCCTCCCCATAAATGTCAAATCTTTATTTCTTTCGAGTTTAAAGTCAGATTTTTGCTCCAAATTGAAAGTTGTAGAAACATGACCATTTTCCTTAACAAAAGAAATATCTAATTAGAAAAATTAATTTCAAAATTAATATTGTTTCAAATCAAGAAACAGGTTTGGGTTGTCTGATAATAATAATATAACTTTTTAGTCTCTTTGAAATGCACATTTGATAGTAGCTTGAGGATGCAGAGGTAGATTTTTTGTTCGTTATCAATCAGTAACATCTGTAAAAATTGTAGCAACCTCAGTTTTATATGGTTACATTTATTCTGACCCAGTTTTTTTTTTTTTTTTTTAATTAAGCATTGATCTCCCATAGTAGCAAGCATACATTTTAAATCATGATAAACACAGTTAAAATAGTGCCCAAGTACCATGGTAAAAATATAACTACATGATTTTATAGGTAGCCTATTTGTATGAAAAACGGTAGTCTAAAAATATTCAGTATAAATGCTCACATGCTGTAGCTTAATCACATATACATACATACTATAATTATATACCATTATTGATAATTATTGATTATTATTTGATCACGTTTGAGTCTGGCCTGAAGTTTACCCTGATAAAAGCTAAAGAAATTCTGTTGTTTCTTGTTTTTGTTCTGTTTTGTTGTAGGCTCAGTGGAGTCATGCTCTGAGGACAAGACCAAACGGATAAAAGCAGAGTACGAGAAGAAACTCAGTGTCATGAACAAAGAGCTCCATAAACTCCAGGCGGCTCAGAAGGAACACGCTCGCCTACTGAAGAACCAATCTCAGTACGAGAAACAACTGAAGAAACTACAGCTGGATCTGGCAGAAATGAAGAAAACCAAAGTGAGAGTCACCATGGAGACATGGCTGTGCACTGAATCACTGAAACATGCTGAATCACCGTTACAACATTAAATATTTGATTATAAACAGCTCCTCCCAGTGGTCACCAGATGCAACACCTCTACGTCAACATGCTGCTGAAATAATTTGCTCCTTTTCACAAAATCTCCACTAAATTGTTTATGGATGACTATAAAAATAAATATTAACATCAAAAACTGAATTTGTTTCTTACATAATATACAGCATTATAACCATGCTATAGAAACAGTTATAAACATCTATTATAAATATCAATAGTTCAATTTTCAATTAGATTTGTGATTGATTTATTTTTTTTATACTAGTAAGCCTTATTACCAGTATAAAACAGAATTGTTACCCTTCATGAAAATGCACACACACAAATAAATAAATGAAGTCAAAATCAAATTGATTTAAGTTAATCACATAAATAATTTTCTCACATAATATTTTTTTTTTCTAGGAAAGTAACCCGAATTAAGATAATTCTAAGACTTCAACTATGAAATTAATTGAATTTTATTAATAATTCTATTTTGCCCTTCTTCTTATGTTGTATGAGTAGTATGGTGCTATTCTAACATACTCCATACTTTTGAATAGTAACAGTACTCCAGAGTCTGATCTGTGTGATTCATTATTATGACCCAAATCCTACAGTTAATCCAGTATTAAAATGAGCTGACTGTTGCTATGGTGACTGTTGTCAGGTGCGTCTGATGAAGCAGATGAAGGAGCAGCAGGAGAAGAGCAGGATGGCAGAATCCCGCAGGAACCGAGAGATCGCCACACTGAAAAAGGACCAGCGCAAACAGGAGGTGCATGATGGGAAAATAACACTAATGCAGCATAAACAAGCCAACTAACAGTGAAATATGTTCAATGTGTTGTGTGTTTCTCTCTTGTACAGCATCAGCTAAAACTGCTCGAAGCTCAAAAGCGACAACAGGAACTTATTCTGCGAAGGAAGACTGAGGAGGTGAAATATTCCCCTCAATTTGCCTCTACTGTACCTCCAAAGTGTGACACATTGATGAGTTTTTAATCACACTATAATATTTATCCATTTATAATATATTATTAAGGTTATACATTTTATTTCTTTAAACCTGCAAATACCCTGAAAATAAATGTCACTTGCATTGCTATTTCTATGTAATGTGCTTAAGCTGTTAATGTTAAAACTAAAACTATTAAAAATAGCTTTTGGTGACTAAAGTAAAGATGAAATAAAATAATATTTAAATATTTGAATGAAAACTTAACTTAACTAAAAAAAAAAAAAAAAAAAGGAAAGGAAGAAAGAAATGTTGCCCTGGAAAGTAACTGAAGTAAGTTAAAATTGAAGTGCCAGAGTTACTAAAACTAAAACTGGAAGAGAAAAAAAAAAAAAAACTAATACAAATTTAAAAAGCACATAACAACATTACTACTACATAAAAAATAAATAAATAAATAAAAACAAAACAAAGCAAAACAAACAAAAACACTGAAAATATTCAAATAAAGGCTAATTCAAATTATTAATTGATATTGTAATATAATATAAGTAATACTGAAATAACACTGATACACTCTTATACACTTTTACCTTGGCAACAAAAAAACAAAAAGTGTAATTTAAAGTAGTAAAAATGATCAAGCTAATATAAAATAAAGCTAAAAAGAAATATTAAAAAAAAAAAAAAAAAAAAAGACAAAACGCATAACAAAATTATTTTGAAAATTAAATTATACACATAAAAGCTAATTAAAAATATTGGTAAATACTGAAAAACAGTATCAGTGTTGAAAACATAAGTGTCAGATGCTTTTTGAAGCCAATAATAATAAATTTTAACATTATAATGACTTACTGCTTTATAATGCTTTATAAGTGAACAATTATGGTAACACTTTACAATAAGGTGTCATTTGTTAACATAAGTTTATTAGTTTAGTTTAATGTATTAACTAACATGAATGAACAATCAACAATACAATTATTACACTGTTTATTAATCTTTGTTAATGTTAGTAAAAATACAATCGTTCATTGTTCATGTTAGTTTATAGTGCCTTCACTAATGTTAACAAACACAACTTTTGATTTTAGTAATGCATTAGTAAATACTGAAATTAACATTAGATTAGATTAATAAATGCTGAAAAAGTATTGTTCATTCTTAGTTCATGTTAACTAAAATACACTGACCAAAATTATAAACGCAACACTTTTGTTTTTGCCCCCATTTTTCATGAGCTGAACTCAAAGATCTAAGACTTTTTCTATGTACATAAAAGTACTATTTCTTTCAAATATTGTTCACAAATCTGTCTAAATCTGTGTTAGTGAGCACCACTTCTTTGCAGAGATAATCCATCCGCCTCACAGGTGTGGCATATCAAGATGCTGATTAGACAGAATGATTATTGCACAGGTGTGCCTTAGGCTGGCCACAATGAAAGGTCACTCTAAAATGTGCAGTTTTATTTATCATCAATAAAATGCACATGTGTTTGTTGTCCATAACATATGCCTGCCCATACCATAACCCCACTGCCACCATGGGCCACTCGTTCCACAACGTTGACATCAGCAAACCACTCACCCACACAACGCCATACACGCTGTCTGCCATCTGCCCTGTACAGTAAAAAACGGCATTTATCCGTGAAGAGAACACCTCTCCAAAGTGCCAGACGCCATCGAATGTGAACATTTGCCCACTAAAATCTGTTACTACGACGAACTGCAGTCAGGTCGAGACCCCGATGAGGACGACGAGCATGCAGATGGTTCCCTGAGTTGGTTTCTGACAGTTTGTGCAGAAATTCTTTGCTTATGCAAACCGATTGTTGCGGCAGCTGTCCGGGTGGCTGGTCTCAGACGATCTTGGAGGTGAAGATGCTGGATGTGGAGGTCCTGGGCTGGTGTGGTTATACATGGTCTGCGTTTGTGAGGCTGGTTGGATGTACTGCCAAATTCTCTGAAACGCCTTTGGAGACGGCTTATGGTAGAGAAATGAACATTCAATTCACAGGCAACAGCTCTGGTAGACATTCCTGCAGTCAGCATGCCAATTGCACGCTCCCTCAAAACTTGTGCTGTGTGATAAAACTGCACATCTTAGAGTCGCCTTTTATTGTGGTCAGCCTAAGGCACACCTGTGCAATAATCATGCTGTCTAATCAGCATCTTGATAAGCCACACCTGTGAGGTGGATGAATTATCTCGGCAAAGGAGAAGTGCTCACTAACACAGATTTGTGAACAATATTTGAGAGAAATAGGCCTTTTGTGTACATAGAAAAAGTCTTGGATATTTGAGTTCAGCTCATGAAAAATGGGGACAAAAACAGAAGTGTTGCATTTATAATTTTGTTCAGTGTAGTTAACTAATGTTAACTAATGAACCTTATTTGGTAAAGTGTTACCAAAATTGCTATAAAAACATTGATCCTTAAATTTAGGTATTTGGATATATTTAATTTATTTTGACAGTCGATTAATATACTGATTATTTTCTTAATTTCTCAGTTCATTTTGGCAAGTTAGAAAAGGCCAAACTGCATTTTTCCGGTTTCATGTAGTGACCACTGCTGTGTTTCTCAGGTGACCGCTTTGAGAAGACAGGTGCGACCCATATCAGGAAAGGTCACACGAAAGGTGAATCTGCCAGAGACAAGCCAGGACCTCTCTCACAGACCACCCGCAGGTCGCACATACTCGGCCTCAGGGGCACCTAATGGAACCAGGTACGTTATACAGGCTTCATGTGCATTAATGTGTGTACTGGATATGACCTCATTCTGCAGTGATGGAAAACTTTGTTTGCTTTAGATTATACCATCGCAGACCGGTTGGAATATACTCTACTCGAGTGGCTCGTGGGAAATGGCAGAGTCTGGAACGCCGTATCTCCGATATTATCATGCAGCGCATGACCATTTCCAACATGGAGACAGACATGAATCGTCTTCTAAAGGTACAAATCAACCTATTATCATCAGAAACACCTACTTAACAATGGTAAATCTGCTAATGTAATTGTGAGATAACCAGTGTTGGGAAAACGTTTAAAAGTGATGCATTAAAATATTGCTTACCTCCATAAAAAAGTAACTAATTGCATACCCAGTTACTTTTTAAGGAAAGAAATGCATTATGCTAATTTCATGTTACTTTTTGTCAGATTTTTGTTGAAAAATGTAAAAGTAAGGTGTGACTTAAATAGTTACTTAAGTGATCTGATTATATAACTCACGTTACCCCCCACTGAAAATAACATTTGCATTTCTAAAATAAAAATAAAAAAATAAGGCTATGTACACACTTGTTTACCTTCTCGTCATTTGAAAACCCTTCCACAGCAACGTGAAGAGCTGACGCGCCGGCGGGACAAGATCAGCAGGAAGAGGGAGAGACTGCTGGCGGAAGAACCGGAGGTAGAAAAAGACGTTCAGTCTCTGAATGAGGAGCTGGAGTCTCTGCTGGCCAACATCGACTACATCAATGACAGCATCTCTGACTGCCAGGCCAACATCATGCAGATGGAGGAAGCAAAGGTGACGCAACTTCTAGTCAGTTTATTAAAACAAATCTTAAAACTCTAAATCAGTTCACTGGAATTGCTCTAGTTGCTTCTGAATGACAGGGTCCCTTATGCAGTGTTCGCTCTTTCTTTCATCAAATGTATGACTTGCATGATGTATACTGACATAATATACTTCTGTAAATAAATATATATTATCGTATGTTTGTGTAACATACATGTGTTTTTATATTAATATACTTTTATGATTAATTGAGTATTACATTTGATTCATTGAAAGTGCTAAATCGAGTCATGATTATCTGTTGTGATGTTTAATTTGGTTATATTAAATGGGTTTTGTGTAACATGTAACTATCACATCTTGCACATTTTTTTATACATGAACATAGGAACTAGGGCTGTACAATATGGACCAAAAAAATACTGTATGATTTTTTTTTTTTTTTTATCAATATTGTGATTTCAATTTCAATTACAATGTTGACACTATTTCTTCACACACACTTTACATTCATAAATGCTTCACTCATGAATGCAGTGTTCTGCTTGACCATATACAGTCAAACATTCAGACATCTTCTCACATTATCACAGTTTATTCGCTATATTTTAGAAAATGGTCATAAAATATGACAAGAACTCAAGAGTTAAACTGTGTCAGAACAAATTCAACTTGATTATGTCAGATATCTTTGTTAGTAAGGTATCTAACAAAACATTTTGAGAAAACATTTTGTAGTAAAATAAGAGCAATTAATCAAATTACAAGTAATAACACAAATAAATACAACAGAAGAAATGCAGATTTAATTTAATTTAATTAATTAATTACATGCACTTTCTATAATCTGAATCAGTTTTCTAAAATGACACTGCATCAGTTCACTGAAACGATTCTGAATCATTTCACTGACATTAAGCACCATCACTGAAATTACCCTTTAATGTTTCAATCATTTAACTGAAATGATCAAATTCTGATTATCTGATTTTAACCATGGCAAAAAGTATACTTCACTTTTTATGTGTTTGTGAGGGACAGCGTACAGTAAGCATGACTCAAATTTTGTCATCAGAATAGTATATGCGCATGCTGTATGCGCACCACACGATTTTTGTAACCACGAGTACTTTGTATGCACAGGTCGCACATGCGTATTTAAGTTAATTTGCAGTAATCAGTTGTTCCACAAGGTGGCAACACTGTCCTGGGCTGTTGTTTCACAGTAGAAAACTAAACTAAACAGACAAAACAACTAAATAGCATAGACTGCAATAACAACAGACGCTCACAATGACAATCGCTTGTGAGCAAGAGAGTATGAAACAGCTTAGCTTTGGTTTTAAAAAGTTAAAAAATATTTGTTACCGATCATAATGTAGAGGGGAATAATAGAGCTGACACTGTACATGGATGAAGCTTTCTAGAGCGCATGTGTCAACCGCCAGTGTTTGCGCACAACAAATACGCATTCAAATGGACACATACACTAGCGTACACGTACAAAAACGAAGTATACTTTGGGCTTAAGGTAGATGGAAACGGGGTTGCCAGGTCTGCAAAACAAAACCACCCTAATTACTAATCAAAACCAGCCCTTTCATGTTTTTTTTTTTTTTTTTTTTTCCTGTCGTATGACTCTCATTGACAGGGAATATCCAATCTATCTGCTTACATGGAAGATGCAAATCCACACATCCAATTCATATCAGATTTATTTCCTCATATGAATGATATGTCTGAAACCGATCTGAGAATATCAGAAACCATATGTTGCTTTTTCCTGCTGACATGTTTGTGGGTCATATCAGATCTGTGCCACATGGGACGAAAAAAATCTGGCCTAAATCAAACCACTGAAGTTAGTCTTAATCAGGGGTTCTCAGTTCAAGGTCCACTTTCCTGCAGAGTTTATCTCCAACCCTAATCAAACACACCTGAACAAGCTTTTCAAATTCTTCAGGATCACTAGAAAGTTACTGGCAGGTGAGTTTGATCAGGATTTGAGCAAAACTCTGCAGGAAAACGGACCTCGAGGGCCAGAGTTAAGAACCCCTGGTCTAAATCGAGTTTGAATTAATTATATTGTGGGCTTACTTTTGTTGTTCATATGTAGGAGGAAGGTGATGCTGTTGATGTTTCGGCTGTGGTTGGTTCCTGCACTCTGACTGAAGCTCGATTCCTACTGGACCATTTTATGTCCATGGCCATCAACAAGGTATACCATCACAAAACTGTTATCTTGCTTTGGGGTCCTTGTTAGAAGCTATAATGTTACAAGATTCATTCTTGGACACAGCTTCATCCATTTATTAAAACACTGGCTTTCATCCCGACTGTGTGCCTTCAGGGTCTGCAGGCTGCCCAGAAGGAATCTCAGATAAAGGTGTTGGAGGGGCGTCTTAAGCAAACTGAGATCAACAGTGCCACTCAAAACCAGCTGCTCTTCCACATGCTGAAAGAGAAGGCAGAGTTTAACCCAGAACTTGATGCATTGTTGGGGAATGCTCTGCAAGGTAGGGACACTCTTTCTTGGGCTTATCCTTTACCCCCTTGACCCTGGGTCCTAAGAATTACACCGAGAGACTGTCTGTACTGCTCAGCCTTGCTAGCATGCCAGAATGCTCAGATTCTGCTTTTCCATTGGGGCTTGTGCCAGAGCCAGTGCCAAATCTTAAAGTGGGCTGTGCTTTTTTACATAAAAAACCCTAGACTGTTGCGCAAATCCTCTTGATCAGTCGTTGGGAAATGAGCCCTGGTCAAGCACTGGCACCAGTACATGCTCCTGGACCAGCCCCAGTAGAAAAGTGGTAATTGTGAGCAATTTTGCCAATTATAAAAAGCCCAGAACTTGTTTTGTGATTCTGCAAAAACTCTTAAATGCATCTATAGACTCTAGGGCAGGGATAGCCAACCTTTCTCCTGGAGGGTGTCTATCCTGTAGAGTTCAGCTCTAACCCCAATCAAACCTACCTGAACCAAGGTCTTCAGGATTACCTGAAAATAACAAGCAGGTTTGGAACTGAAGTCTACAGGATGTTAGCTTTCCAAGAAGCAGTGTTGTCTACCCCTGGTCTAGGAATTGCACGACTAGTCAATTACTTGTCCCACTAGTTGATGTGTTGAGTCTTTGACTAGTCATGAAGTTGCCTAAGCCAATAATTCTTGCAAACCACACTGAAACTAATCAAGTATTGCCCAAATGCTGTCAGAAACTATAAGCATGTGTGGTTTTATGCACAGTTGCCTATTGCAAATCTGTCAGGGCTGTTTGACTCGTGACCGGACTTGGACACATTTTCATGGTCTTTGTCTTGAGTACTTGGGAGCATTTGGAATCGCTCTTGACTCAAACTTGACACCCCATTGGTCTAGGCCTTGAGTTGCACTAAACCTACTCAGGTCTCAGTCTGGACTTGAACATGAGCTGGTCTTGGCTACAACACTGAACACTATGGTGTGTTGAATTTGTGGTCTCAGCATTAAGTCTGGTCCACATTGCAGCTTATATTGCCCAAGAACCACTGGTTTAGACCGGAAGAGATTGCCTGAACCACTTGTCTGACCAGTTCACTTTTGGATACCTTAAATAAACGGTGTCCAATCCTGCTCCAGGAGAGCCAACATCCTGCAGAGTTTAGCTAAAACCTGCTCAAACACACCTGTCTGAAAGTTTCTAGCAGAGGTCCTAAAGACCTTTATTATCCATTTCAGGTTTGTTTTATTAGGGTTGGAGCTAAACTTTGCAGGACATTGTCCTTCAAGGAGCAGGATTGCACACCCCTGCCTTAAATTATACCATAATAACCGACCTACATGCAACACAGTGGTAGTTCAATTAAATAACAATGAATCAATCCTCATTAAATGTTGTACTGACCGAGCAAATAAGTTGAAAAGTAGTAAGTACTACTTTTTCACTTACATATTGTATACTTTAAACAAACTCTTTAAAATAATCACAGCAAACATGGGAAGATAATACATCCTTGGAAGCACTCACTGTAGCAGCCAGCATGCTTGGAAAACTGTTTGACTGTGGACTGATACAAACCTTTACACCCCTTTACTGCCAGAAGTTACTTACTTAGAAGGTGCCCTTTCAAATTACCGACCCGTGAGTATGTTGTCTAAGACTAAATAGGTAACTGATTATAATGAATTAGTGAAACACAGGCTTTCCATGGAATTTTAAAATCATTATATTCAGACATGGAAAATCTTGGAAAAAGTCATGGAAATGTGTTGCATAAAAGGAGTGGGAACCTTTGAAATATCTTTTACATTTTCACATTGTACTGTGGTTTAGGGAATGAATCTGTGAATCCCGTCATACCATATAACTTCATTTCTGATCTTTACTGAGTATTGTTAAGTTTTTGTTGTAGTTTGTTGGTTTATATCTCTTTTATTTTTGTTGCATTTGTTTTTGTTTTGATCTGGGGGAATGCATTTTGATTCCTTTGTTGCCTTTTTTCTGTTCCCCTGTTGGCCGATTTGAAACAGAACTAGGTAACATGCCCTTGGGTGAGTACCAGTAGCCACACTCTCTCTGTAATGAGTGCATGGGTCTACCTCTTCGGACTAACCACAGGCTAGCGGTCCCGTCCGCAGGTGCATGAGGCTTCTGTTCATCTGTCCACACCTCCTTTACCAGTTCTTACCATATTAAAACATCAATCCCCAGCTATCAACATGCTACTTATTAGCATTAGCATACATCACAGTCCGGCAGCAGGAAAACAAGTGACTCTTCCAGACCATGTACGACTAATTTTTTTCCCCCTCTTTTTTGAATGATTTACCATTTGTGTTCCCTCATCCCTCTTCTCCACAACTTTTTTGCACTAACTTTGATGATAGCCTCTTTTCGGTCACAGCTGATATCAGAAACCGATTTGGATCAGCGTTTCACATCAACTAAAGAAACTAGCATGGTAGCGCTGTGCTTATCCTCATTTGCTTTTTTTTTTTTTTTTTTTTTTTACTACCACACTCTCAAAAGCATCTTTTAAACATCCCAGATAACAGCGCCGGTGTGATTTTGCCTCAATTCAAGTTTTTTGCAAATCCTTCCAAGAAATTCTTCTGGTGTAAATTAGATGCCCATTGAATAATCTTTCAATATACACTCTCTTGTTTCTTTTTTTTTTTTTTGATTTAGAAAATGGAGATGATAGTAGTAGTGACGAATCAACCCCAAGTCCTGCAGTGGAAGGAAAGTAAGTTAACCTGCTAATGACATATGTTTGTTTTCATTACTGTACCTTCAATGAATGAGCAAATCTAAGTAAGTATCTCATCCCACAATTTAGCACCCTGGCCTCAGACCTCATGAAGTTATGTGGTGAGACTAAATCTAGGACTAAGGTATGGGTCAAATTACCTTCATTTTACCTTACCCAAAGCTTTACAACTATGAGATTTTAAGTGCAAACAAAGTGTGATTCACAAGCTAGGATCAATGCCACCTTAATAAAGACACCTAATCTCAGCTGGATTTAGGATGAAAGTTTTGCTAAATGACAACCGATTCCTTGCATATACTGTTTCCTCACTTTGAGCACGTCTGTTTGTTTTGCAATAATTGCAAAGGCACGAAGAAGGACCACTACTCAGATGGAGTTACTCTATGTAAACAACTGTGATTCTGGCCCGGACACACCAACAAGAGACTTCTCTGTCCCTCTACACCCAATGGCTGAGACATCCGAGGGAGCCGGAGACCTGGAGTCAGCTGGAAATACAGTTAGAGATCGTGACTACATGCTCCCTCCTGCTGGCTTGTCCTCTAGAATGGGTAGCATGTAAGTATATAGTAATCTCTAACCTAACTAACTAAAAGCTCAATGCTTACTAACTGCTCCACCTCACATCATGCATGAACTAACTACTCCTGTTTTATGCTTACTTTACAATGCCCTTTTTTCACCGAATGCTGTGTCTTGTTAGGACTGATCTCATCAGATCACTTCCAGCGTACAGCAGTTAACAGTTTAGACCGCATCATAGATGGTCTTCTCTAATATAGGGTGTTGCTTTTATTCACTTGACTTTTATGACTGTTCCACATGTTCTGACTGGCTAACAACACTAAACAACAAAACTTTGTTTGGTGTTCATGAACTTATGATAATCGAGCAATGTAAGCCATGTGGGCTACTTATCTAGTGGGATAAGCTGTATACTTCTGGCAACCATTTTTGCCCTCTGGCATCAGTCTGTTTACCACAAATTTATATCAAATAAACAGCTTTACAAGAAAGTGTGGTCAAAAATAACACAACTGTGATGATCTATTGAGACTATTTATTTCCCCATTTACACGTTGAAATAACATCACATTTAACTTAAAAAATTAAAGAGGTGAAGAATTTTTTAGGTTTGTCCTAACAGTGCCTTATATAGCAGTTATTTTTAAAATAACCTTTTACCAGTAGTGTTGGATATTTTCAAAATATCTGTCAGTAGTGGCAGATATTAAAAAAAAAAAAACTGTTTGTAGGTAATGCTGGATATTATCCAAATATCTGTTTACCAGTTGTTGTGGATATTTTCAAAATATATGTTTGTCAGCAGTTATGTATATTTTTAAAATATCTGTCAGTTGTTTTGGATATTTTCTAAATATATGTTTGTCAGTAGTTTTGGATGTTTCCTAAATATTTGTTTGTTAGTTTTTTGTTTTGTTTTTTGTCAGTAGTTTTGTTAGTAGTTATTTTCAAAATATCTGTTAGTAGTTGTGGATATTTTCAAAATAAATGTTTGTCAGTAGTTTTAGATATTTTTAAAATATTGTTTGTGGATATTTTCAAAATAAATATGTGTCAGTAGTTTTAGATATTTTTAAAATATTATTTGTCAGTAGTTGTGGATATTTTCAAAATAAGTGTTTGTAGTTGTGGATATTTTCAAAATATCTGTCAGTAGTTGTGGATATCTTCAAAATAAGTGTTTGTCAGTAGTTTTGGATATTTTCTAAATATCTGTCAGTAGTTGTGGATGTTTTCAAAATAATGTTTGTCAGTAGTTGTGGATATTTTTAAAATATTGTTTGTCAGTAGTTGTGGATGTTTTCAAAATAATGTTTGTCAGTAGTTGTGGATATTTTTAAAATATTGTTTGTCTGTAGTTGTGGATATTTTCGAAATAAGTGTATGTCAGTAGTTTTAGATATTTTTAAAATAAGTGTTTGTCAGTAGTTGTGGATATTTTCAAAATATCTGTTTGTCAGTAGTTGTGGATATTTTCAAAATAAGTGTTTGTCAGTAGTTTTAGATATTTTTAAAATATTGTTTGTCAGTAGTTGTGGATATTTTTAAAATAAGTGTTTGTCTGTAGTTGTGGATATTTTCAAAATAATGTTTGTCAGTAGTTGTGGATATTTTGAAAATATCTGTTTGTCAGTAGTTGTGGATATTTTCAAAATAAATGTTTGTCAGTAGTTTTAGATATTTTTAAAATATTGTTTGTCAGTAGTTGTGGATATTTTCAAAATATCTGTCAGTAGCCCTGGATATTCTCAAAATAAATGTTTGTCAGTAGTTGTGGATATTTTCAAAATAACCTTTTGCTAATAGCACCAGATATTCTCAAAATAAATGTTTGCCAGTAGTTGCAGATGTATTTCAAATGACTATTTGCCAGTAATACCAGAAAAAAATTAAATAACTGTTTGCCAGTATTGTCAGATATTTTGGTGAGTCACCCCAGAGTTGTTTGCCAGTAGGTTTGCCAAGAGTTTGTGGAAAGTAACAGTGAAGTGCTCCAAATGTTTTTGCAGTGGTAACTCTTAATCCACCTCTTGGGTTTCAGCATTTTTAGTTTTAAAAAATAGGCAATGTTAGGTTATTTGTGTTTTTTATTTTGCATGCTGCCCATCTTATTTTTGTGTCTTTTATGTTCAGTACTTGTGTTTTATTTTATGTTTCTGTCTTTCACATTGCAAATGGATCTTTAAAAGTAGCAGCTCTGGCAACAGACTTCCAGCAGGTGGGCAAAAGAGAGTCCCGGAACCATCCCCTCTGTCTCGCAGGAAGACTTATGACAAGGGACAAGCCCTGGCTGACAAGGCCAAAGCCAAAGAGATCACACAGTAAGAGCTAGCACCCCCCAGTGGCAGAAAGTTATTACTGCAAGTTTTGGAGGTTTTTGGTCTCTGCCTGTTTGTGCTGATTAAAGATCATAAATGGAATACTGCAAACAGGATATGTATATAAAAAGTTTGGGGCATACGATAAACAACAGGTTTTAAAGAAGCATGTTCTCTGACTTTTTCCCTAACTTGTCAGACGATAGCCACTTTACATTGACTGCAATAACCACACTACTGGCTTAATGAAGAATGAGAAGGATAAAAAAAAATCACATATTGTGTACAACTCAGAAGGGGGCCAAAATTCCAATTTAGATCAATGATTGTTTTCAGTAATCCAGAAAATGGTATTTACATGGCATTTTCTAATTCAGAGTATTGTCAATAGTCGTGTTATTAGCAGTCCACGTAAAAAAAAGTGGCCACAAAATGCCAAATTGGCTTTGCTTTGAAAATACAGAAGTCATAGATTTTGCCCTGCAGAATTTGTTGCATGGGAGTCAATAACCAGTAGTCTAACACGAGTAACTGTCCTTTCAAAATTAAATGTCTCTAAGGGGGTGACCAGGCCAATGTCTTTTTCACCACACAACGGCAAATAAAATCCCTCTATTGACATGGAGAGTAATATATTCAGTTATAATATTTATTTTCTCTAGAACTTGTATAACGCAGTGTAAACTGAGGTCAAGAGAAGTTTTGCCTTACAAATGCTGCCTACTCTGATTATTTGCATCTGAAGTGTTTTTCATTTTTAAATTTGCACTTAAATTAGACATTTCTCCTATGTTCATTGAAAAACAGATTTCTCTGTGTGTGAGTGTTTGTGAATATGAATGTGCATGTATTTAAATTGTTTTCAGTGGTTAGAGGAGAAACCTTGGACGGGGCCAAGCCTAATGTGTTCATGCATCTGACAAGATAGCATCAGTAAATCATAGTTCACAGAGTAGTTTGACAAATAGTCAGAGGGAAATGGTTTAAACTTTGGTTTAATATATAGGAACTTGTATTTTTACTGCTTTTAGATAGAAATATCATCCCAACAGAAAATAGGGTGATTATAAAATTGCCAAAATATATAATAACATGTACACGGTTAATGCATTTTTGTTACATATATCCTGTAACATACAGGAATGTGACAATAAGTGAGAGCGTTTAGTATGTTTCAACGTTGCTTTAAACAAGGGATTTTATAAGCCTCCCCGCTCCAACTTAATTTTCTTTTTTCTATTTGGTTTTGCATCATACATTTTTATTTCACTGCATGTGAATGAATTTCTGGACAGCGTTCAGAAATGGGCATGCATTCCCTATCATACTTTGTTTCTCAAACAAGTTTTGAAAAATCATCCAGTGCCATAAAATAATTTGTCTTCTTGATATTCTCTTTGATTGTTTATTTTAAGAACTTCATAACAAACTTTTTTTTTTTTTAAATTATTGTTAATTATTTATAAACATTGAGTTTAGTTGATGTTAGAGAACACTAGAGTTTATTGAAGGTTGTTCTGGTTGTTTCTTAAAACATCCTGAATGAGATGCTTTGCTGTTGGAGAAATGTTGGTGGGATGAACACCAACATTTAATTGATTATATTAAATGTATAGATAAATATGCAGTTAAAGAGGAAATCAGGAAAGTATTTTTATGGCACTGTTTGCTGCAATGTGTGGATTAAAAAGAATGTCTCGATACACAAGATTTAATGGAGGAGTCTACTGACTGTTGATTTTTTTTTGACATGCGTCAGAGGTGTGATCAACCCTGTTCCTGTGTTGAAGAGCAGTCGTGGCGGCTCTCTGCAGTGTGTTCATATAGCCGAGGGTCACAGTAAAGCTGTATTGTGTGTCGACTCTACAGATGACCTACTCTTCACCGGGTCAAAAGGTCAGAACACCGTTCAACATTCATTATATAGTTTATGCTAGTCTGATTTTGTTGTGCTCACCCAACCAATATTAGAAAAATAAGATGACTTTGGACTTTTAGTTTTAATAATAACAAACACTTACAATACTCTAACAAGCACTCCAAACTAGCACTCCAGCAATATTAACACTGTCAAGCACAGAAACAGGACGCAAATAGGGAAATACCAACAAGAACTGTTTCATCAGTGTTGAGTTTGAGCAAAAACTTCCTGGTCGTCCACACATTTATGTCATTGATACAAGCCGGTATGGAGTTGGTGGGGAAAGAAATGGTGCAATGTGAATAGATCTTGGGTGTCTGAATAGCAGTGAAGCAATGTTAAAGCCATGATGACGGGAATGTGACCCAATGGAAGCATGTAGATGATGAAGAGTAAAGGACCAAGAACAGAACCCTGGGGAACACCGGTTGACACAGGGGCAGTACTGGACTTAGCCTTGTGGATAGAGATGTAATACTGACGTTCAGACAGGTAGGAAGTGAGGGGATAGGCCAGTTCCAGAGCTACAAATGCTTTCAGTTCCTTACTTTTTAGTACTTATTGTTGGTCTAAGCAGTTTTTTATAATCTTGCCCTGTTTCCTCCTTCAGACCGAACATGTAAGGTGTGGAACCTGGTCACAGGACAGGAGATCATGTCTCTAGGTGGCCACCCCAACAACGTGGTATCTGTGCGTTACAGCTCTAGTCTGGTGTTCACAGTCTCCACCTCCTACATCAAAGTCTGGGACATTCGAGACTCCGCAAAGTGCATCCGGACACTCACGTGAGTTCTTGTCCAACCTAACGTGCATATTGGTCATACATTCAGAAACTACAAGCATTATTCAAATTACAGTAATCAGATTATCAATAATATTCATAAGTAATCAGAATACCACATACCATTGTTTTTGGACACTTAATTACATGTTCATTATAAGGGTATTCTTAAGGCATTATGATGAATGCATAATGCAATATAAAAAAAACCTTATAGTATGTTGTATCATCTCATGAGTTTTCATAAAACAGTTTTAATGTATTATAATTTTTACTTATTTGTGGTTATAGCTTTTAAGAGTATGATTACCTCCTCATAGTTATAACGTATTATAAGTCTCATATCTTGCCATGTTACACATGTCACTTTATTAAAGCATACAAAGACCACTTATAAGTAATAATAATAATAATAATAATATTTCTTAAAGAGTCATAAGATCAGGTATCAGATCAGATGTATGTGTAATATGACACATTTGTATTATCAGTTTGATTATTTTGATGGTACTGCATGTCAGCTAGCAGTTATTATTATTAGTAGTAGTATGCTAAATATATGCTAACACTGTACTTTGATGGTTCCCCAAAAGACAAACTGATTACCTGCTACCTAGCCTAACCTTAACCTAAGTCTACAGTGTTAGCTGACATGTAGTTGGAAAATTGCTTATTGTCAATAGACTAGGGGGACCATCAAAATAATGTAATATACTTAATATAATGTAAAAAATAAATGTAATATGATAAAGTCCATTATAAATTAAGTAGATTTTATATGCTGTCCATTGTGTGTTATAAATAATCATAATCTTAAAAGTTATAACCTCAAATACTCAAGTATTATAATCTATTATAATTGTTATGATTATTCATGAGATCATATAACATATTATAAGGTTTTTTTTTATAATGCATTATGCAGTCATTTTAATGCCTTATAAATACCATTATACACTGTGTGCAGAATTATTAGGCATGTTGATATTCTGGTCATATTTTTTTTTCCAAACACATTTTACCAATTCCAAACCACATCAGTCTTAGTAACTACTGTTAATTTTGTATTTAATCATTTATATGTGATGTATAATTGTCCGTGAAGGCTGGAAGTGAAAAACTCCTTATATTCAGGTGTGCAGGATTATTAGGCATGTTTTCGTTTACAGCTAAAATGAGCCAAAAAAGATATTTAACCCAGACTGAAAAGTCCAAATTATTAAATGCCCATGAGAAGAATGCAATACTAATGCATTACAAGAATTTGCAAAGTTAAGGCTTGACCATTGGACAGTGAAATGCTTGTTGAGTCTGCATGGTCAGAAAAAACAGGTGGAGAAGAAAAGATGCATGTTAACTGCAAAAGAATTAGGAATTAAGGTGAAGAATTAGGTGTGACACCATCAGGAACCGTTTAGTCTCCAGCGCCACCATTTTCCAGAACTGCAACCTACCTGGAGTCTTCAGAAGTGCAATGTGTCAGGTTCTCAGAGACTTTGCTTGGTAAAAAATCCTAAAAAATGCCCCTTACTTAATAAGAATAACAAGCTGACGTGTTGTGAAATACATGAAGACAGTTTTTTTATATGCTTTAGAGACAGATAAGTTGAGAGTGACTCTTGAAGGACAAGCATCACATCCTCTTGTGCCTCTGATTCAAGAATTTATCTTCCAAAATCTGGCAGTAAGTTTTGGGAGTTCATGTTTAGTCTCTTATCCTAAAAAGTCTGACTTGCAGAGATGGACTAAAATGAACTCCCAAAACTTACTGCCAGATTTTAGAAGATAAATTCTTGAATCAGAGGTACAAGAGGATGTGATGCTTGTCCTTCAAGAGTCACTCTCAACTTATCTGTCTCTAAAGCATATAAAAAACTGTCTTCATGTATTTCACAAGACGTCAGCTTGTTATTCTTATTAAGTCAGGGGCATTTTTTAGGATTTTTTACCAAGCAAAGTCTCTGAGAACCTGACACATTGTACTTCTGAAGACTCCAGGTAGGTTGCAGTTCTGGAAAATGGTGGCGCTGGAGAACTGGAAACGGTTCCTGATGGTGTCACACCTAATTCTTCACCTTAATTCCTAATTCTTTTGCAGTTAACATGCATCTTTTCTTCTCCACCTGTTTTTTCTGACCATGCAGACTCAACAAGCATTTCACTGTCCAATGGTCAAGCCTTAACTTTGCAAATTCTTGTAATGCATTAGTATTGCATTCTTCTCATGGGCATTTAATAATTTGGACTTTTCAGTCTGGGTTAAATCTCTTTTTTGGCTCATTTTAGCTGTAAACGAAAACATGCCTAATAATCCTGCACACCTGAATATAAGGAGTTTTTCACTTCCAGCCTTCACGGACAATTATATATCACATATAAATGATTAAACACAAAATTAACAGTAGTTATTAAGACTGATGTGGTTTGGAATTGGTAAAATGTGTTTGGAAAAAAAATATGACCAGAATATCAACATGCCTAATAATTCTGCACACAGTGTAATGTATTATAAATAGGGGCTTCATAGAAAGTGTTACCTTAAGGGTACTTGTTTTTCACAAAGACAGTGATTTTACTGTTGTCTTTACTATTCTGTTAATCAAATCTGAAACTAGATTTTCTGGCATTTTGAAGCTGGAATTTAAAGACATACTATTTTGACTTCAACAGCTCCCCTGATTGGTTCAGATGATCTAGAGATTTAATGTTAATGAACACTTATTAAAAGCTTTTTGATATCGGTCTGGACACTCCTGTTTTGAAGTAATTGTACATTTAATAACTAAATGATCAAAATGGCCATTAATGTACTGATATTTATATTTTTTCACTCTCTGATTGTGTGTTTGTCACTTTAGATCGTCAGGTCTGGTAAACACGGGTGACACATGTGCCGCCAGTACGAACCGCACCGTGACCATCCCAGCCGGTGAGAACCAGGTCAACCAGATCTTTCTTAACCCGTCTGGAACCGTTCTCTACACTGCTGCAGGCAACTCTGTTCGTGTGTGGGACCTGAGACGGTATGAGTTCAGCCCAGCATCCTTTACTTCACCTACTCAGGAGAGCTATAAATAATTTGCTGCATCATATATCTGATTCTTTCACTTGTTTTATTCACATCTCTTTTTTTTTTTTTTTTTTTTTTGTCAGATTTGTGTGTACGGGGAAGCTAACGGGTCATCTGGGTCCGGTCATGTGCTTGACTGTTGATCAGACTGGAAATGGACAGGATCTAGTTATCACAGGCTCTAAGGATCACTATATCAAGGTTTTTATATCTGCACTGGTCATTTCAAAGACATTAGCTGGCACTTTCCACAAGTAGGGTATAAAATAGAGACTAAAATTAAACCTTCAGAAAATTTTAACTGTTATTTTTAGGAAGTGAAGCTATTAGCACTTTTATTTTTGGTTTATTTTCTGAGGTTATAAATATTTTCAACCCTGTTACCAATTAAACTTCCTTGCATGTCTAAACAGTTTAGTTTAAACTAAATGCTACACAACAAAAAGCATGGGTAGTTCATATGAGTCAAGTTTTGTGTGACATATGGGTAAGTGTACCTGTCCACTTCCTGTTATGTGATGACTGAAGATGGCTGAATACCATGTGACTGGATGTGTCATTTGTTTCTTTAGATGTTTGATGTGACAGAGGGTGCTGTGGGTAGCATTAGCCCTACTCATAACTTCGAGCCACCCCACTATGATGGCATCGAGTCCCTGGTGGTTCAGGGAGACTGTCTGTTTAGCGGCTCTAGAGACAACGGGATTAAGAAATGGGACCTGACCCGCAAGGACCTACTACAGGTACAACATGATTAAATAGTACATATTTAGGTGCCAAGCACCAAAGGTGCAAAGGCACCCCTTGTATCCATTAGATGACAACAACTTCTTCTTCTTCTTCTTCTTCTTCTTCTTCTTCTTCTTCCGTTTTTTTCTGCTCTTGAGTCTATGGCAGCCTACAGAATCGCATGTGGGAAAAAAGTTCTAAAATTTGGCACACAGATAGAGAACATTAATAATAGCAAGTTATGAGTCTCTAACTCAGAATCTCCAGCACCACCACTTGTCCAAAGTTTCACTCATGTTTATGCTAATAACTTTTGAACAGTAAGGTCTAGAATCTGAATCCTTGGCTCATGGCAAAATGTAAAAATTGTAAGGTTTTATTTTTTCGTTATTTTTAATAGTTAGTAAAACCTACTTTTTCGAATTCGTCCTAGACGGTTTGTCTGATTTTCACTAAAATTGTCTCAGATCATTTTCAGACCATGATGGAAAGAAGGTTGATTAGTTAAACCATTCTTGAATAAAGTGTGAACAAATTTGATGAAAAGCCCGCAAAAATGGATGTGAGGCTGTATCTCCGCAACGAATTGGCGTAATGACACCAAACTTGGTGTGTGATATAACAGCCATAACCTGAGGCTACCTGCACAGTTTCGACGCAGTGCCACCTAGTGGTCAGGAGTTATGGTGGAGGAGCATGCAGAGTCGAACCATACCCAATTTTCACATGTCAGCCATTTTGGATGTCGCCCATTCTCAATTTTGGCGTAAAATGCTATATTTTACAAACGCATCGGGGTATTGTTACGAAACTCAAGATTTATGTTCGGCACCATGCTCTGACAGTACTCAAAAAATTTGGGGGCTGGGCCACCTTGTGGCCAAAAGTTATAAAGAAATAAAAAAATGCAAATATCATTTGATTAAATTGGCCTATTTTAATGAAAGTGATCTCAATATATTCCTTGCGTCATGCTGAGAACATAGATACCAATTTTCCCATAGTCAGCTGAACTTCCTATCTGCCATTTTTTGTTCATGTTGAAAACCTACTTTTTCGAACTCCTCCTAGACCGTTGGTCCAATTTTCACCAAATGTGGCTCAGATCATCTTCAGACAAAGCTAAGAAAAAGTTGTGGATTTCATGTGGATATGTGAAACGGTTATCGTTTAACAGATCAACAAATTTGCTGGAATCATGCCAAAGGTCTGTTTGCCATCCTTGGTCTGATTTTTACCAAAAGATCATCTTCAGACTGTGCTGACACAAATGTATGGATTTTGTGTCAATAGATGAAACTGTTTTTGTATAGAAATGCAACAAATTTGAGCCATGATGCCAAAATGACTCTTGAGGCTTTATCTCTCTGCAAAATTTTGACATATTGACAACAAACTTTGTGTGTGTCATTGGCTGCTTCTCATTTCTTATTTGTGCATCCTTGTTTCCTTTCCTCGCTACCTTTCCTTGTGTCTTAGCTTAGGAAATGAGGACGGAGGAATCAAAGGATGAACATTGTAATATTCTTGACCACTCAAGCGTTACTTAAAAGCATAATCAGCTGCGGTAAAGGGATCTGCCCTTATGTTGTTAAAGTTTATTTAAAGCATTCATAATAAATATATTAATAAAGTAAGACATGTATGGTTTATTTAAATTGCAAAGGTAAAATATAAATGTAAATTATTACGACAGATATGAAAGGGGAGGAGAATTCATATGTGCATCAGTTTTTTCGCAGATAAAGACTTACGCATAGGATACACTTCTGTATCCTCGCTCAAGACTCCTCAGGAAGCCTCCTCACTTCTCCATCCTTGCCTCCTCACGGCGCAATTAGAGAATTAGTCCTCAAAGATGGCTGAGCTTGACTGGTTTCCGGGTCAAAGGATGGAGGACGGAGGAGCGAGGAAACGAGGAGGGACATTGAGAAGCACCCCTAGTCACCTCACATTGAACATACCACATCAATTTGATAACATCCATCTATTGGTCAAAAGTGATAACCCATTAAATCTAATTACTGGTGGTTACTTTTATGATTTTTCACCCATTTTGACTTAAATCATCTTAAAATGGCTTTCAATTATTACTCATTGCTTGTGTTGCTCTGATGCTTGCTGCCTTGCTTGCTGAGTGCTTGGCCCCCTAATTGCTGCTTTCAGCTATATTTATATATTCTGGTAATTCCTCTGAAATCCTCCACCTCCCCACCACCACCTGTCTACATCTGCTACAGAATTTAGGTACTATTATGCTATTGGTGTCTATTAGTTGTCTATTAATTTATCTTGCATATGCTCACAGCAGCCTGTCTGTATATATATTGGCAGTAGGGTTGTCAAAAGGTACCGGGTTCAGTACTTTCGGTATTGAAATTTTAAAAACGTCCATTTCCCGCTCACATTTGAGCTCTGTTGAGCCGATTTTTAAACATCGCTGATTGGCCATAGTGTCCACGCGCTCAACAGACGTGACTGTGATTGGCTACAATGATAAGCGCTTCAGGCTCCTCACGAGTGCTCACACATAAGCACGTTTTTAAAATTTCAGTACCGAAAGTACCGAACCTGGTACCTTTTGACAACTCTAGTAGCAAGTCCAGCAGCAGTGTGTAGCAAATTTAGTCTGCCGTGACCAAATAGTATTAACATGGGAAAACTATTTAGAGAGTCGTGATTTAAATATGACTATATATACACAAATTAAATCACATTCATTCTAAAGTGTGGCTGAAGTGTCCAAATACTTCTTGGAGCCACTCTAGCAACATTATAATGCAAGTGTAGTAGCTTCCACAAGGACAATTAGCCAATCAGTTGATTACTCAGTGCTGAAGATGAGATCAGGAAGAGGCTAATTACCTCATCAGGAAGTGAATCAACCAGGGCTCAAACTGTGTTTGTGTTTGTCCAGGATTTGATGAGTTGACGTGTTGGTTGTTCTACAGCAGGTACCCAACGCTCATCGTGACTGGGTTTGTGCTCTGGGAGTCGTGCCGGCGTCTCCCATCCTGCTGAGCGGCTGTAGAGGAGGAGTTCTCAAACTCTGGCACACGGACACCCTGAGTCCGCTGGGAGAACTCCGAGGCCATGAGAGCCCCATCAACAGCATCTCTACCAACAGCAGTCATCTGTTTACCGCATCAGAGTGAGTGTTACGCACACACACGAAACGGCGACTGGGAATCAAGAACTGGTTCTAATTCAGAACTAAATGAACTAGGTCAATTGCTCTGAAATCAAAGAACCCTTATTTCAACAGCTATTTTTGCAAAGTAGAGCCAGGGTTCGTACAAGGTGCTTAAATTTGACTTTTTGAAATTTAAGGCCTGAAAAACCCTTGAAAATAGCAGTATTCCTGAAGGGGCACTTGAAAAGTGCTTGAATTATTGAAAGACGATGTATCTATGAAATAAGTGTTTAATTTTTTCAATAAGCACATACCTTTTCACACCAAATTTGTGCAATTCAGAAAACATCATACTTTTTCACTTATTTCGATTAATGTCATAAAACTAGCAAGCTAAGCCAGTAGTAGTAGTGATAATTTGCTGAGCAAACAGTAAAACGCAAAAAAAAGAGGAAGAGATTAACCAAATCAATTGTCATTTACACTGGAGCTGTGTTATTGATTCAGACTCGTGACTTCAATCATTCATTTCAAGCGATTCACTAGCAAAAGCCCATCAAATTAAAAGAGCCATTCATTTTGTATTTTCAACATCATGTAATTATTTCAAAAAGTATGTAGTGATGAGTGAAATGTGAAACTCATCAGTTATCAGAATCAGTTAAACCAAAGCGTCGCAAAAAGATTCACCTTTTTGAGGTGCTCCAATCAGCAGGGGCGGATGTAGAACATTTTTTTTAGGGTGGCAAAGGGGTGGCATGGGGACTGTGAGGGATGGCAACACCAAAGCAAGCCCCCATGCATAGCTATATCTCTAGGCAGTCATTTCTCAGTTTTGCGAAAATGCAGTACACATTAAAAAATGGTTAAAAAATCAAAATTTGACAGTCACACATTTGAAGCTGTACAACATACTTTACATACATTACTGTACAATAAATATACTGTATGTGATAGTATAAAACCCGTGTTGATTCGTTCAGCTCTCTCCTCTCTCTGCTGTTAGGATGCAGAGTTTCTGATTGGTGTGTCATCAGTTTTGCTTCCTAATGTTTAACATACTCCTTGTTAAACTTTTTGAGAAATATGTCTTTGTTTTGAGAACTGAATGAATGGTTTGGGAAAATGGTCCTAAACTAAAAAACAGTTATATTATGTTATATATATGTTTATATTATTTTGATTTGACAAAAAGGCCTATATCCATGAGGAAAGTGGAGCGAGCAGTCGAAGAATCGGATCACCAAACAATTGCGCAGTGAATCTCAGACATATCTGGACAGGATTAGATTTCTCAAGGGACTTCTGAGTTAGCCGAGAAGCAGTAATTATTCAATTTACGAACAAATGTAAAAACAGTTTGTTAGTGAACTGGGCCGCGTTTTGTGTTTTTGACTCAAAAAGAACCAGTTCGTAAGAGTCATTTGTTAATGAAGCCAACTAAACTCTGCAACCATCGTGAACGGTTTATTGAAAGACGCGTTTTTTTGCCATTATTTTGCCTGTCATCGCCGCAGCTAAAAGGTAGCATATAAAACACTGCTTACATTTATATTTTATTCTGTGGTAATTCTACCCCGGTAGATCCACCCCTCCCAATCAGATTGCATATTGCATAACATTTGTTTCAGATCAGGACTTCAGACCGCATATTGCAAATTATTTGACTTTTATCGGGACTTCAAATCGGTTAACGTGAATAATTTTTATTAGAGCCCGACCGATAAAGGATTTTGAAGGCCGATACCGATACAAATATTTATTGGTTTTAAAATCCAATATTCCGATATATCGGCCGATATTTTATTTATTTATTTTTTTTTAATTTAGGAAACGCGCAACAAAACATTAACAGATTTCCCTAACATTAGTTATTTGTAGTTATTTATGAGTTTTAACTAACATAATATGATTTTTAAAAAGAAACTTGTTTCTTTTATTGTCACAATTACAATGTCAGCTTGCTTATCCCTTTACCTGCGCTTTTTAAATTCTTTCCACCAAGCTACATCAAACCATTTTCAATCATCAGTTGCTGCCTGCCTTCTAAAACCTACTATTTAGCGATCTAAATCCATTATGTGACTCGTTAATGCTGCGGCTGAACGACAGTCTGCAACGCACACTTGGCGTCATTGGATTTCACACACATGTAAAAGAAAAGCTAACTTTTATGCACAAGCTACGTTTGATACTTTTTCTCTATGTCTAAATGTTCACTCCTCGCAAGTCTAACTTACATTTTACAATGCAGGGACTGTAACTAGAGATATGCTAGTTATAAATACAGTAATCATTACTTTATTTAGGCAGAATAAGTTCGTTGTGGTTTCCAAGCTCATTAATGTTAACGTTAGCGGTCTTCCACTGATAGTGGCATTAGCTAGCTTTGTGGTTAGCTAGTCTATGATGTGCCATAATTTAGCAATGGATAACGTCATACTGCAAATTGTAAAACATACATTTTCAATATAACAGGCCAAGGAGAGATGATACGTCTCATTGCTATAACTGTCACGCTATTAAAGAAATATTTCAGTCTCATTGTCAAAAGTTAAAAGGACAGTCAGTCAACTACACTGTAACAACGTAACGTAATTACTAGCTAATTCCGCTTCACTCTCGGCTTATTTAACAGCAGCAAAACTGGACATGATAGTCACGAATTTTGTCATGCTTATTTGAGTTAAGAGAACTGATGGGGATGTTCTTTTAATTGTTATTCAAGCAATGTATGTCTTGTGACCAACTCACCATGAACACACTTCACCGATGATCTCACTCGCGGATAACTGGTTCTCTCTGCCCGACTCTGGCTGGATCAGCAGGTTGCAGGATGTGTGGCGCGTTATACACGAGTGTTGCCAACAGGGACGGTGTAGAGTGCCCTCTGGTGGACAAACTATACAACGCCAACACTCATGACATGGTTGAAGGGTGTTTCGTCCGTTTTTATTTTATTTTTGAAATATTCATTTATCGGCCATTATAAATGCCGATACCGATAGTTTGGAAAATGCCTAATATCGGCCGATAATATTGGCCTGCCGATAAATCGGTCGGGCTCTAATTTTTATTTTTAGAATGGAACTTTGTGTATTGCAAATCATTTGATTTAAATTAGGACTTCAAATTGCATATCGCAAATCATTTGATTTGAATCAAAACAGGTTCCTGAATCATTTAACAAATTGAGTGATTCAAATCAAATGATACATGATGTGAAGTCTGGTCTGAAGTCCCAATCTGAATCAAATTATTTGCCATTCAGGCTCCGAAGTTCTGATTTAAGTAAAATGATTTGTGATCCCTGGTTTGCAAATCATTATTCAGATCAGGACTTTGGAGCTTGGATTGTGAATCATTCGATTTAGATTTTAACTTTGGAGCAGGTTCGCAAACCTTTTGCTTTAGATTGGAACTTCGGAGCCCGTGCGTGAATCATTTGATTCAGATCGGGACTTCAGAACACATACGGTGAATCGTTTGTTTCAGATCATGATTTTTGAGCTTTTTTGCAATTTTATTTATTTATTTATTATTATTTTTATTTTTTTTTAGATTTTTTTTTTCTTAAACAGTAGAAAACATCAAACAATCAAAGCAGTACAATTATAAAAACAAAACCAAGAAAGAAGAAAGAAAGCACACACAAATACAAATCCCTTAAGAAAATAAACAGTGGTTTTACTATAGTGAAAGTATAGTATACTTTGTATTACTTTAGTATTAATACTGTGCACGTGCTTCACATTATTTTTGCCATTTTGTTTTATTAGTATAATTTTACTTATTTTTTTTTTTTTTTTTTTTTTTTTAGAATTTGAAAGAGAAGACATTGTTTGATAAGTGCTCTGCAGTCTGTAAAAATCAAAAAAGCAGTACTTGAAAAGTCCTTAAAAGTTCTGGAATTTCAACCCTGTAGAATACATGAAAAGTCTGGTAAAAATAACCTAGCTTTCCAAATATTTTTCCATATATTATCACAAAGATATTTTCATTTACATATACCAACATAACAATTTAATTCATGGTCAGTTGCTATGAACATTTTTGAGTGATGTACAATTCACAGTGTTGCTTATTATTTTTATTTATTATTTTATTATTACAAATTATGTTTAGTTTTTAATATGTATGTGTTTTAATTAATTCATTATTTGGACGGGGTTTCCTCCTCGGAAGTAATAAATTGCTGGGATTCAAGATTGTTGCCACTGCAAAGAAAAAAGAAACTGAACAATGATTATATTGCTTACAATTCCATCATTACACTTGTTGATATTCACTCATCTTATTTCACGCTGCAGTGACCGCACAGTGAAGATCTGGCGTGCGAGACCAAGTCTGGACGGCGCCGCAGATGTGGCCGACGCGATTGACGAGGGCGTCAGTAACTGATGACTCTTTCAAAGCCAACCCAACTGCAGTGTTACTACGGTAACGCAGCTGCCAAAGACATTTGCACTTTGACCCCACTAATAAAACATGGATATCCAGTTGACTCTTTGGCATCCAACACACAGAATCTACTCGAATCGGAATCTTTTCACTATGGTTCTTTTGGACGTTTCCCAGACTACACTGCGTCTTTAGTGATGCCCCACAATTAGGCGAAGTCGACGTCACATGCTAAACAAAGCTCTTGTCCTTACAATAACCATGTCAGCTCGGTTAATTCTAACAATCAAGAAGATGGCACTGAAAACAGTCATGTTTGACGTAGAGTCCTGTTTGAGGAAGAGGAACCAGATCTCCTGTAGCTGGCTTCAGTATTCTGGTTTATGGAAATGGACAGAATCTAAGGACTAACTGGGTGAATCTCACTGTAACAAATCCAGGTCATAGTTCACCTCAAAATATTTTTAAAAAGTCATCTATCTGTCTATCTATCTATCTATCTATCTATCTATCTATCTATCTATCTATCTATCTATCTATCTATCATCTGTCTGTCTATCTATATATTTTGAGGCTTTCTGTTATCTATTATCTATCTATCTGTCTATCTATCTATCTATTTTGAGGCTTTCTATCTATCTATCTATCTATCTATCTATCTATCTATCTATCTATCTGTCTGTCTGTCTGTCTGTCTGTCTGTCTATCTGTCTATTTATCTATCTATCTATCTATCTATCTGTCTACAGTGACCAAAATTATAAATGCAACACTTCTGTTTTTGCCCGTATTTTTCATAAACTGAACTCAAAGATCTAAGACTTTTTCTTTGTACACAAAAGGCCTATTTCTCTCAAATATTGTTCACAAATCTGTCTAAATCTGTGTTAGTGAGCACTTCTCATTTGCCGAAATATTCCATCCACCTCACAGGTGTGGCATATCAAGATGCTGATTAGACAGCATGATTATTGCACAGGTGTGCCTTAGGCTGGCCACAATGAAAGGCCACTCTAAAATGTGCAGTTTTACTGTACTGGAGGGGTCCGAAAACCAGTCAGTATCTGGTGTGACCACCATTTGCTTCACGCAGTGCAACACATCTCCTTCGCATAGAGTTGATCAGGTTGTTGATTGTGGCCTGTGGAATGTTGGTCCACTCCTCTTCAGTGGCTGTGTGAAGTTGCTGGATATTGGCAGGAACTGGAACACACTGTCGTATACGCCGATCCAGAGCATCCCAAACATGCTCAATGGGTGACATGTCCGGTGAGTGTGTATGACCTGTGCTGGCCATGCAAGAACTGGGATGTTTTCAGCTTTCAGGAATTTTGTACAGATCCTTGAGGCCGTGCATTATCATGCTGCAACATGAGGTGATGGTCGTGGATGAATGGCTCAACAATGGGCCTCAGAATCTCATCACGGTATCTCTGTGCATTCAAAATGGCATCAATAAAATGCACCTGTGTTCGTTGTCCATAACATTCACCTGCCCATACCATAACCCCACCGCCACCATGGGCCACTCGATCCACAACGTTGACATCAGCAAACCGCTCACCCACACGACACCATACACGCTGTCTGCCATCTGCCCTGTACAGTGAAAACTAGGATTCATCCGTGAAGAAAACCACCTTTTTAGACGCCATCGATTGTGAGCATTTGCCCACTCAAGTCGAATATGACGACAAAATGCAATCAGGTCAAGACCCCGATGAGGACGACGAGCATGCAGATGAGCTTCCCTGAGACGGTTTCTGACAGTTTGTGCAGAATTTTTGTTGCAGCAGCTGTCCGGGTGGCTGGTCTCTGGTCAATCTTGGAGGTGAAGATGCTGGATGTGGAGGTCCTGGACTGGTGTGGTTACACGTGGTCTGCGGCAGATGTACTGCCAAATTCTCTGAAACGGAGACGGCTTATGGTAGAGAAATGGACATTCAATTCATGGGCAACAGCTCTGGTGGACATTCCTGCAGTCAGCATGCCAACTTGCGACATCTGTGGCATTGTGCTGTGTGATAAAACTGCACATTTTAGAGTGGCCTTTTATTGTGGCCAACCTAAGGCACACCTGTGCAATAATCATGCTGTCTAATCAGCATCTTGATATGCCACACCTGTGAGGTGGATGGATTATCTCGGCAAAGGAGAGGTGCTCACTAACACAGATTTAGACAGATTTGTGAACAATATTTGAGAGAAATAGGTTTTTTGTGTACATAGAAAAAGTCTTATATCTTTGAGAAAAATGGGAGCAAAAACAAATCTATCCATGTATCTTTTTTTAATTTATGCTGATTGAATATATACAATGATATATATATTAGGTACTATTAATAGTAATATATTTATTATAAATACTGTATTGGTACTGTGCAAAAATAAATAAATAAATAAATATCCTGACCCGGTGCATTAAGCAATTAACATTTGAGGAGAAAATGGAGGGAGAAGTCATGAAAAAAAAGAAAGGAAAAAAATTATTCTTTCAAATCTACTTTTTTTTTTTTTTTTTTTTTTTTTTTTGAGGTTGAACTATGACCCTGACATTTTTTTTTGTTTTTTGTTTTTTGGGGGGGATTTTTTATTTTAACTCAACTGGAATCACCATGACCTTAAGTGAGCTCATGTTTGCCGTCAGTGTGGCCACCGTTTAATCATTTGGTGACCAAAGTGTGAAACCATCGTTCTTCTAATATCACATATATACTCTATCAGTGTAGACAGTAACAATATAGCAGCTCTGTGTCACACATCACTCTCCTCACACTCGTTCTGTGTTGTCGTCACTCCATTAACCTCTTTCTCGCCGCTGTTCAGTCACGTCTGTTGAGTCTGTGTAGCATTCACATAAACACACTAGATACTGTTGTGTATATATATTTATCTACTGTATTGAGGTGTGAGAGGAGAATTACTTGTGCCTGTACCACTCATTTCGTAGAGCAGTGCTTCTCCCAGACCTCCAGTAAATGTGCTAGTTTACATGTCAGACTGTCTCACGGCATTGTGCTCGATTAAATAAACATATGAAGACTGACTTGAACGCTTTTGTAAGCAGTTGTTTAATGCTCTTAGTTTTCAAGCCACGCTTTGACTTCCTGTATCGATGACGTCTGAGATTTACTCTGGAGGTTTAGTTGTCAACACAATGGCAACCCAATAGTGATTTGAATGTCAGATGTCAATTGAATTAAATGTCATCTGTCAAAAACTACTCTTGAAGTGCAGCTGTGTTCATTCAGTGGAAAATTGTGATGATTATGATTATTAATTAAAATGGATGGTGATTAGAGCTGTCCAACTCCAAAACGTTTCATAAAACGAGTCCGCACAACTCCCTATATGAAAATGAAAGATTGTGATGATTGTTATTGTATGTTTTCTCACTTTTTCTCTCTCTAGGATACATTTCCAATAAATAAATACCTTTTATTGGAACAAGTTCGGAATAATTTTTTTAATGTTTTCGAAAAAGGAGTCCATACAACCAAATAGGAAATTGTGCTTAAAATTATATTACATTATAATACTAATCAAAATAATTGTATTAAACTGCAAATGCAAGCTGGATAATTTTCATATAGCATTCTATCAACTGCTTTTATGATCCAAGTATATGTGCTGTTGTGGTGTTAAAGATTCATTATTATTATTATTATTATTAATGTTTTAAAAATATTTATTTATTTATTTATTTTTAAACACTATTATTATTATTTTTTATTATTACTACTTTTTTTGGTGACACACTACCATTCAAATGTTTGAGGTAAAAAGAAAGTATTAATTAATATTTTTGTCCTATTTATTTAGTTATTTATTTATTGATGGATGGATGGAAACACTACTACACACTTTTTTGAGATACAATACCATTAAAATGGTTACAAAGGTAAAAAAAAACAAAAAAAAAAGACAGATACAATAATAATAATAATAATTTTTGTGTATTTATTTGTGATTTATGGAAACGTGACAGCATATTTATTTATTTATTTATTTGTATTTATTTGTTGTGCCACGACCATTTAATATTTTGAGGTAAAAAAGAAAAAAAAGACAGACGTTAATAGTTTATTTGCAAGAAAGCATTAAAGTGATTAAAAGCGACAACAAAAAAGGTTTATAATGTTTATAAAACAAAAGATTTCTATTTCAAATAAATGTTCTGTTCATCAAAAAATACAGAAAAAAAATATATCACTATGCTAAGCAGCAAAAATAGTTTTTAACATTGATAAGAATACAAATAGTGCTGTTCAAATGATTAATCGTGATTAATCACTTCCAAAATAAAATGTTTGTGTATATATATATATATATATATATATAAAATGAGGTCACATACATACAGTATATATTTTTAAAATATTTACATTTATATATTTATATTCATATAATTTGTCATATATAAATACATTTAGTACATGAACATAACATTTTTCTTAAATATATACATGCATGTGTGTGTATTTATATATACACAATAAATATACACAGTACACATCACATATTACATACACATAAACTTTAATTTTAGATTTGATTAATCATGATTAATCATTGCCCAACACTAAATACAAACCATTAGTAATAATTAAGCATACTAATTAGTAATGATGGAGCAGCAAATCAGCATATTAGAATGATTTCTGAAGGATCATATGACACTGAAGACTGGAGTAATGATGCTGAAAATTCGGCTTTAATCACAGGAATAAATGATGTTTTAAAAATATTAAATGTAGTGACAGTGAGATTTAAATTGGTTATTTAACTATTTTGTGTGAACTGTCTCTTTAAAGAATAGCATGACTAGTACAGGCCACCAGAGCGCAGCATGATACCCGAGCTCATTTTGTGCAGCCCAGACTCTCTGCCGTACATGTTTAGCAGTGCGTATATGCAGTTATCAGGTGAAGTTAAGCATGGATGAGAGGTTTGTGCGTTTGTGTGTGCTCCATCCTTTCTATTCTTTAGACTGACAAGTTCTTTTGTCACGCGGGATGTTTTAATGTGTGTAATTCATCAGTGTGGCCGTGTGCACCTGTCCTACACATCGCTGAATGTCATCCTGAAGTTTTCACACCTGGCCTCTCAATGCCGCCGCCGACGACCAGAATAGCTGCATCATAATCGCTGCGGCTTCCTGCTCTGTGACACGGGCCTCTTAATAGACGCACGACAACCACAGTGAAATATTTATCATCTCTGGCTGCCTCTGACAAATATTCTCTTTTAAAAAGAAACTTTCTTTTATGTTTGGCCGCAAATGTCAAAACACAGACCGAAACGCGGCATCATCCCATTGTCGCTGCTCAGCTGAAGACATCAATTATTGATGGGGTATAGCGGTGACATGAATTGTCCTGCAGTAGGACATGCTCTTCTCCAATAGATTTTCAACAGAATTGTTATTAGTATTGTATTATTTTTCATACAGCTGTTATGATCTGCGTTTATTTGATCAAAAATATTATTACAGTTTCATATGACCGTTTCTTGAATATATTATAAAACGTAACTGATTGCTGTTTTCAAACCTGAATTTTCAGCATCATTACTCCAGACTTCAGTGTCACATGAACCTTCAGAAATCATTCTAATATGCTGATTTGCTGCTCAAGAAAAATAAATAAATAAATAGTTGAAGTCTTTCTGGTGAAACACCCTTCAACTAGACTTACATCATCATTTAAAACAAACACAAACACTTCCGGTGTTTCCCCTCAGCATTGCAGCGTTAAATATGCATGATATTGCAGCTTCTGTTGGCACAAACTCACAATCCAAATATCATTCAGTTACCTCACAGTTTATGTTGAAATTACATTGTTAGACACTTACAAACTATTCTTATACAGCTCTCTGGACTATTTTATTGTGCATAATGATTTCAAATAAATCTTTTATGTACATATTTGATGTACTTCAATAGTAAGCAGGATAATATAGAGTCAGCCTACAACCTTATTGTCCTGTCAAGGTCTATGTTTTGATGCTAACCGGCGGATAGTACATTATCCTGCAGTTTAATGAAACCAGCAGTAGATGAATCAATAATGTTTTGTGCATATCTTTATTTAAAACAGCATGTTTTAATCTAATGATATACTGAAATTAATGTTTATGAGGTATATTTACAAATAGTAAATATTAATGTTGTTTGCTGTGTCTGAGGGTAAACAGGTTTAGCTCTTGCACTGATTTTACAGTGACTAATAGCAGTGAGAGCAGGAGTGTGTGAACTCTAGCCTCGCATTTCTGATGCTGTGTGAGAACACATAACCTAATTTCATTATAATTGGAAAAATCAATATGTTTGTGTGCAGTCATAAACGCAGCAAAATTTAGAGGGCATGGGCCTCAATAGCAGAAAATGCATGACAGCGATGAAACAGTGAATTGTGCAGTGGTCTGGCCACATAACAGTATTGTGTGAGGTTTCTCTGACTCATCGTATGCTCGTGTTACACACATGCTCCGACTGGAAGGGATATTTTCCTTTTTCTGCCATAAAAAGAAAATAATTATGTTGGTGTTTCTGCAGCAGGTACTTGCGGGTAAAGAAACACTTTTTGAATAGTTCATTGTGTCAAAGTGTTACTGCTGAATGCACTGATAAGCATTTAGTGCTGTCAGATGATTAATAGTGATTAATCGCATCCAAAATAAAAGATTTTGTACATCATATGTGTATACTGTAATAATATTTATTATGTATGTATAAATATACACATACAGTATATATTTTGAAAATATTTGAATGCATTTACATGTATATATTTATATTCATATAACTGATATCATATATAAATATATTTAATATATAAACATATGTACATGCATGTGTATTTACACTGACTAAAATTATAAACGCAACACTTTTGTTTTTGCCCCCATTTTTCATGAGCTGAACTCAAAGTTCTAAGACTTTTTCTATGTACACAAAAGGCCTATTTCTCTCAAATATTGTTCACAAATCTGTCTAAATCTGTGTTAGTGAGCACTTCTCCTATGCCGAGATAATCCATCCACCTCACAGGTGTGGCTTATCAAGATGCTGATTAGACAGCATGATCATTGCACAGGTGTGCCTTAGGCTGGCCACAATGAAAGGCCACTCTAAAATGTGCAGTTTTATCACACAGCACAATGCCACAGGTCATTGTAACCAACTTAAGTGGGCAAATGCTCACATTCAATGGTGTCTGGTACTTTGGAGAGGTGTTCTCTTCACAGATGGCAGACAGCATGTATGGCGCCGTGTAGGTGAGCAGTTTGCTGTTGTGGATCGAGTGGCCCATGGTGGCAGTGGTATGGGCAGGTGTATGTTATGGACAACGAACACAGGTGCATTTTATTGATGGCATTTTGAATGCACGGAGTTACCGTGACGAGGCAGACAGCGTGTTCCACTTCCTGCCAATAACCAGCAACTTCACACAGCCACTGAAGAGGAGTGGACCAACATTCCACAGGCCACAGTCAACAACCTGATCAACTCTATGTGAAGGAGATGTGTTGCACTACGTGAGGCAAATGGTGGTCACACCAGATACTGACTGGTTTTCTGACCTGCACACCTGTGCAATAATCATGCTGTCTAATCAGCATCTTGATATGTCACACCTGTGAGGTGGATGGATTATCTCGGCAAAGAAGTGCTCACTAACACAGATTTAGACAGATTTGTGAACAATATTTGAGAGAAATAGGCCTTTTGTGTACATAGAAAATGTCTTAGATCTTTGAGTTCAGCTCATGAAAAATGGGGACAAAAACAAAAGTGTTGCGTTTATAATTTTGGTCAGTGTATATATACACATAATAAATATACACAATACACATACATATTATGTAAACACAAACTTTTATTTTCGATGCAATTAATCGCGATTAATCATTGGAGAGCACTAAGTAAACTAAAATATACTTTAATGTCATTTGTATTGAAACTTGTATTTATTTAAATACCTCTGCAATTACACATTTTAAATTATGAAGATGCAATTTGGTGCATTAAAGGGGTGACACTGCAGGCAAAAACAGTTTTTTCATGCACCTGTCAAATCTGAGATTTTGGGCTTTTAGGTTTTTCATATAGGGTTTTTTTTTTTTTTTTTTTTTTTTTTTTTTTTTTTTTTGTTAGACTAGTGGAAAGAAAACATCTAAAAGACCCCATTAAGTGTTTCTTTAATAGCACTTTATCTATTTGTTTCAGTAGATTTCAATTACAATACACATTTTTAAAGGCTGTTTTCTCAAAATTAGTATTTTCTCCTACTCTGAGCCATAAATCTCCACTTCAGTAGCACTTACACGCACTTACACACACCAGACTTTACATTTTAATTCCTGACTATATCTTAAAGGTTTTTACAGAGGGATTTGTTCATATATAATTTGCTTGATTTTATACATTTTTTAAACTGACTTCATCCAGTGTTTAGATTTTTGTACAAGAAAGTTATGCAAATTAGCGCATATTTCGTTGCCTCATTTGCATATTTAAACCTAACATTTTAGAAAACTTGCAATACAAAAAAAGTTTGCAATTATCAATGTAATTAATCAGCTGGGTAAGATGATAACTATTCGTTTTTTTTTTTTTTTTTTTTTTGGTTTGTTTGTTTTATTCACCTGCAATGTCTTGCCTTAAAATATATAACTATTAGATAACATGTACTTTACATGTGCTTTAGTATGTTAGCACCTTAAACTAAGTGTGCTTCTTTAAAGAATTACAAAAGATTATTAAAACATAATATAAATGTATTTTAAAGTAAAACTTTTAATTTGACATTATTACAAAGTGCACTTACATGTAGTCATGAAAGTGTACTCTCCTTAAATACACAAAGGAAAGTGGCCTTTTATTTCATTAATATTATTTTATTTACATGTACAGTTTTTTTTAGTACACTCAATTTTGAAAATTGAGATTTTAAAATTGATTTCCTATTCCATCTTCAAAAAGAAGTTTGAAAAACTACTCATTTCATTTCTTCTGTGAAATACAACAACAACAAAAAGATATTTAGCAGAATGTCCAAACTTTCCATGCACTGAAACATTCTGCATAATTTGTAGCTTGTAGCTTGAATGAACTGACAGTGAAAAGGCTGTTTCATTTTATTTTATTTTTTGTTGTTGTTAAAATGTTTGATCTTAAACTATGAACATCATTAAAATATTCATTATATAGGCCTAAATGTTTCAAACTATTATAAGCAAAGTCAAATAAGCATTAAGCATTTCAATATTTGTTGTGTCGAATGTATGTGATTTAATGTGATTCATATCTGTGTGTGTAAAGGTTAATTACAATAACATGCTAGCTTTAAAATTAGCCTTAACAAAACAAAATAGTCTGCTTTTTTTAAAATGTCATTTCCATCACCATTATTTCAGTCACAAACTGATGCCAAAGACGATAAATTTGACATTTGGTGGAAATGACACTGTCGTGGGAAATCTCTCCTTCGATGCAGGAATATGCATTAATGAACACTGTTACAAGAAAAAATAAATGTGTCAAACTTGTAGGCTAATGTTCATATAAGCATTAAGCAGTATCAGGGTACTATGTAGGAAGCACAATTGAAATACACGTCTGATTTAACTGAACAAAATGCACATAGGCCAAAGGTTTTGTTCAGTACAATTACCGCCTAAATCACTCTCCTAGTGTTTCATTTGAGATATCTACTGAACTGTGTGATCAGTTTTTAATACATTTTACCAATCAGATTGTGTGCATTAGGTGGTATAGGTCTAGGAGTTTTTCTCCTCTTCAATCATTTTCTTGTCAGTTTTTCAACCCGTACCACCTTCCTCTCTGATATTGTTTAGAATATGAAGCCCTCTTCCCGCCCTTCTGATGTTGACGTATTTTGAAGAGGCTTTTCCAGATTTGAGTCCGATCGTGGCTGCTATTATTAATAGCTCTCTGCTGAATGGGGTGGCACCAGCCACTTTGGAACATGCTACAGTACATCCGTTGTTGAAAAAGCATCATCTTGATCAGCATTTGTTTCAAAAGTCTTGGACAAAGTCTTCTACTCTCAAATTTCATCTTACTTTGGGTATTTTTGATCCTTTTCAGTCTGGTTTCAGAGAACAACACAGTACTGAGTCTGCAATTTGTGCTGTACTTTAGTCATGCTACATTTAAGTGCACCATTTGACATATTAGATCATGAAATCCTTTTACAAAGACTCAGTCATGTAGCTGGGTTTCAGGATTCTGTGCTGAAGTGGTTTGCCTCCTACTTTAAGGAGAGAACTTTTTTTGTTAATGTAGGTGAATGCTTCTCATCTTGTGGCCAAATCTCTTATGGTGTTATGGTGTTTGCATCATGTATTCTTTCGCTAAGTCATATTATTCAAAGACACAACTTATTTTATCATTTCTACACTGACAACACTCAGCTTTATCTTCCTGTTAAAGATAACTGTTCTGTGTCCACTTTGTTTGATTGTCTGCATGACATAAAATGCTGGATGGATATGAATTTTTTACAGCTAAACAATGACAAAACTGAAAATATCATCTTTGGCCCACTGGTTCTGACCTCTGAAACTGTCAATCACCTTGGTTTTCTCTCGTCTAATGTACATGACTGTGTCAAAAACCTTGACACATGTTTAATTTGATCCCTCTTTGTGTTCTGATAAACAGGTTAGCGCTGTTGTGAAAAGCAGTCTCTTTCAGTTAAGATCGCAACAAGATTACTAATCGCCACTAAAAACCATGAGCACATTATACTTGTGTTTCTCATTTCACTGGTTAAGTTCTGTGTTGATTTTAAAATTTTGCACCTTGTTTTCAAAGATCTGCATGGACTTGCACCTCAGTACATTTGTGATTTTCCCACTCCGTTTACTGCTTCAAGACCCCTTCGATCATCTAGTCAATTTCTCCTCACAGTTCCTCGTTCTTGTTTTAAAGCGAAAAGTAATCTGGCTTTCTCTGTGGCTGCCTCTAGGCTCTGGGACAGTCTTGTTCTCTATATTAAATCTGCTCCTTCTATGTTCAAATCCTCTTTGAAGACTATCTTTGTTCTTTTTGTTTTAATTCTTCCTGAGGGTGACATTTTCATTTGTCAGTTTGTTTGTGTTTTGAATACTGTCTGTCTGTTTTTTTAATCCTGTTGTATATTTCCTGTACAGCACATTGATTTCAACATCTGTTGTTTTGAAATGTTTTATAAATCGATTAACTGCTGTATAATTTTAACGCTGTGAAGTAGACAGGGCCAACATCTTCATACAGTAGCTCCAGGCCTATATGGGCCATTCTACAGAATTGATGCAATTGAGTTGGAAACATCTTGGAAAAAAATGATCTTTTTCCACAACTTTTTAAGTATGCAAACTGTATAATATCCAAGGTACACGTAGTTAATTCTCATATTGTATTTTCTAAAAGTTTTGGAACATTTGTCCTCCCCCCAAATTTGTCACTACCAAAAACACTGATATATGTACTTTAACAAGATGAGTTATATTGAGCTTACATCTTCCTCGTGTGTGTGTGTGTATATATATGTATATATATATATATATATATATATATATATATATATATTCAGTAGTGGCACATTTACAGTAGTGACGGTAATGGTTTGGTAGCGACCACATCACATTACAGATTTTTAACCCACATACTAAAACCCTACTAAAACATACTAAAATACTAAAAATGGTAATAACTGTACTAAATTTAGGTTTATTTACCCCCCACCCCCCCAAAAAACAAACAAAAAAAAACAATTATGTCATTACTGAAACTTTACTAAATGTTTCAGTCGTGAAAAAAAAAAAAAAAAAAAAATGTCACCACTGAAACACCAAATGTTTTGGTCGTGACTATATTATGGTAGTAACAATTTTACATACTTTTGAAGCTAGCTCAAAGATGCTAATCAGCACATGGTTAGCTAGCACAGTTCTGTACAGTTGTATACATATAAAAATGAAATGTTATGGAATAACTCATAATTAACTCGTTTAATTAAAGAAAAATTGTGTTTAGTAGTAACTAGGGGTGTAACGATACATGTATTCGTACCGAACTGTCACGGTACGGGCATCTCGGTTCGGTGCATGAGGCCTTACAATGAATACAAGCAATTCACCCTCAATCCAGAAGGGGGCACCCGAAGTAATGCAACTCGGTTTGATAACCACCGACAGAAGAACAGCGAATGCCGTGAGTTGCACATTTGAAAACAAGGACCACTAGACGGTGACCATGTGCTGATTCTGAACACTTGTTTAAATCAATAAAGATTGAGCCTCAGTCTGGATACAGAACACTTAAGAAGAGATGATGTCACCCTCTCAGAGGACTTCAGATGATGCCAACCCTGAAACAACATACAGCACTACCGAATTTTGCTGCTAATTTATAGTGTTCATTGTCTGTTTGATTACGTCGTTAATTGATCTTTACCATCTCTGCCATATGTACATCAATTTGACAGTCACCACTAGTAAGCTACTACTAAATATATTGTAAAAACTTTAATTTGCTGTAAAGTTGCTTTGCAACGAAATGTATCGTGAAAGGCGCTATACAAATAAATTTTAATTGAACTGAATTGAATTCAACGTCTCTCACTGACAAAAGAGTATAACTTTACTTTAAAGGCTTGCACACTCAACTGTCTGCGAAATGGTGCTTTGTACTGGTGTATCGGCACAAATCCAAACATTCCATAATATTTCCATATTTGTGTTGTATCCAAATGCTAAACTATTATTTAGTATGTAAATTATAGGCTTTGTACTTCAGTTGCGTTCTAACGTTGAAACAATGAGGTTGGTGCATTTGGTTCACTGTAAAATGGATAAAGTACCAACTGCGCTGTCAAGTTAGCAATACTGGAAGACTGGAACTGATACGTTTTGTGTGTGTGTGCGCCGGCACGATTACTTCAGCTGTTTCCTTATACCAAAATCAACTTAAAAAACTGGCATGTTTTTTGTAAATTAAAGAAAACAAATAGGATGTCACTTTCTGCCATTTGAGTTTCCTTTCTGTCACAAAAATGAACTGAAACTCATCATATATAGGCTACGTTATCTGTTAACTAAATCAAATATATTTCAAGTATTTATTCCTTGTACTGCAGATATATATATATAGATGACATTATAATTTGATATAATATTTAGTATTTTTACATCTAGGTGGAAAAAAAAAATTGTACTACTGTCTGTTCAAAATAAATGAAAAGAAACTTCGCATAGCAAGCATAGTAGATTTGTTGTTGTTTTTTTTTTCCTGTTCTACTGAAATCGTATGGAACCGTGACCCCCGAACCGAGGTACGTACCGAACCGTGACATCTGTGTACGTTACACCCCTAGTAGTAGCATCTTTTAAAAAACTTAAAAAAAAAAATTCAAAACAACAATGGAAAAAAAAGCAAACATCATTTCAATATAATTTTCATAAATTGAAATTAACTGTTTGGGACAGTCCCCTACCAATTGAAAGTACCCAATAAATGATGATTTTATATTTATTAGGCTTACTGATATTTTAAATATTATTGTGTGTTTCAATAGATATCAAAAGGACCTTAGTAAACATCTAAAATTTGAATACTTAAATGCTTTTTTAAATGTGTGTTTTGGTTGTGGGCCAGCAGTTTGCACCAATTCTGTAGAATGGCCCGTATAACAGTAATTGTAAATTGCAAATTGTAAATATTGCGTTCTGCGAGCGTTCACGTTTACAGTACGAACACGCCACGCATCTTGCTGTCACGCAGCTCGGCGCTCACTGACGCGCGTGACGGTCAGGAATTCTCTCACGCGTGGAATGCTCGCGCGCCTGTGACGTCGCGTGTGAAGCGTTGTGACTCCCTTACACACACACACACACACACACACGCGCGCGCGCGCGCGAGCGCGCACCCACCCGCTCCTGATCCACGGGCTGAAGGATGCTCTCGGTGTCTGTCCGTTGCGCTCCTCCAGCAGCGGCAGCAGCATGTCCACAATGATGAGCGGCTTAGTGAATATGGCGAGTCTGGCGGATTTCGAGCCGCTCGCGGCGGTGATTCCCGCCACGAAAGTTGAGATCACCGTATCGTGCAGGTGAGTGACGCGCGTGGCTCTGTCACGAGTGAATCCGAATGCTTGTGTGATTCCAAACACTAACGAGTGCAGTTACAAATGCAAAGATAATTTGAGGACTGTATCAGCATTTTTCATAATGCATTACATTTTGAAGTAGTTTTTACGTCCGTTCTTCTTGCTTATGTTTTTTTTTTTTTTTTTTTTTTTTTTATTTGCATTTATAAAGTGCATTATCAGTGTTTTATTTATAATTTGCGTGCATGATTTGTTTGCAAAATAATCATCTCGTGCTGATATTAAAACAAGTCATATATGCGTCAGTCATGAAGGGTCATTTGAGTAATGTATAAAATAGATCGTTCAGAATACGTTCCACGAAGCCTGTATGTATTGCGTTATGACGGTTAGAAATTATGATTTTTCATTATGATTATAATATAATTTTATTTCAAGTGTGTCCTGCATCAAAATACATGATAATATCACTTGAAAATGGGTGTTGCTCATGTGTTATAATGCATCTTTTTTTCTGCTCTGTAGCTATACATTGTATTTTTAACTAGTTACTACGTGTTTATATTTACAATAACAGCTGACTATAAGGTGTATTACAAGGATTATGAATGCATTATACATAAAGTATATGTGGTATATATATGATGCATTCCATCAGACAGTTCTTCAGTATTGCATAATAGTTACATCCATGAAGCGCTGATTTCTCGAGAAGCATTGAGTTTATCTCTTTAACTGCCTTTTGACCCCAGAATTTAAATCAGATGCTTTGTTCAAAGCTCACAATGGACAAGCATTGATATGTAAAAACTCCTGAATAACTGGAGTAATTCAGTCTACTCATTGTTCGTTATTTAAATGCATCTCTATTCACACCTGAGATGAGCGCTGAGAGAGCAGCGGTCTGCCGTGAATATGTGAGCTGAGCATGTGTGTTATTTTCAGGGAGGAAAGGTTTTCTGTTGGGTAAAAAACACACTCGGAACTCAGTTCTGCACCAGAAGATTTATTATTAGTCATTTATGACTTTTGTCAAGTGCTGATTTGCCTGGTTTTCTCAAATTTTGTACATTTGTAAATATATCACTGTGAAACAGTTAAAGGTTATAAAAAGCTGGCAGAATACAGTAAAATACAGTAATGATATTTTAGGCATTACAGGATGGCATTTTGGTAACTGTATATCTTTATACTTTTTATACTTGTTAAAACATATTTGAACAATCAAAGATAAGAGGATACATTTTTAACATAAATTATAAGGTAATTTTAATTTCATAATTTGTGACCCTGGACCACAAACCAGTCATAAGCAGAACGGGTATATTTGTAGCAATAGCCAACAATGCATTGTATGGGTCAAAATGATTGATTTTTATTTTATGCCAAAAATCATTAGGATATTAAGCAAAGATCATATTCCATAAAGATATTTAGTAAATGTCCTACCGTAAATATATAAAAACTTAATTTTTGATTAGTAATACGCATTGCTAAGAACTTCATTTGGACAACTTTAAAGGTGATTGTCTCAATATTTAGATTTTTTTGCACCTTCAGATTACATATTTTCAAAAAGTTGTATCTCAGCCAAGTATCGTCCTATCCTAACAAAAAAGCTTATTTATTCAGCTTTCAGATGATGATCTCAATTTCAAAAATCTTATGACTGATTTTGTCCAGGGTCACATTTATATTGAAACACAATAATAAATCAGTTATTGTTAGATTTACTGTTAAAACCAGCTGCAGTTTCCAGAAAAAAAAAAAAATATATATATGTTTTTTAAAGTCATGGAACCATTTACCACACTCATTTATCCAAATCCAATTTTTACTATTAATTTTTAAATAGGAAAATACAATGCAGTTTTATCATCCAGGTGTGTATGAAATACTAATACGTGAGTTAGGCATTGATACAATCCTTTAAATACAAATCAGGCATCAATAGTTGTGAAGGTGAAAACAAAAGCTATTCCTGGATTCTGCAGTGAAGCTTTTGACAGTCAAGAGGCAGAGAGCGCTTGTATCGACTGATTGACTTGTTTCGTCTGACCATATTGAAGTGGGACCCTCTGTGTCGGAGGTCGTGTCAATACACACCGCAAGAGAAAGAGGCAAAAGACAACAAACAGGAGAATAATCCTTTCCCTGGTCTTTAAAAACAATGACAGGAGTGAGTGATTGACTTCATCTGTCTGTCAAAATCATAAAAGCAATCAGCTGTAAACCGTTTAAGAGCTGAAAACATTTTCAGCAAAAACCTTCTTTTTTAACAATGAATTATGCAGGATATAAGTACTGAATGTATCCTGCCTAATTCAAACTTAAGGAAACACTTCTCACTATTAACTAGTTGTTTATTAGCATGCCTGTTATGAACATATTGGCTGTTTATTAGTACTTATTAAGCACATATTCTGCATGATATTCTACGTCCCTAATAATACCCAATACATAAACTTGACAACTACCTTACTAATTTGTAATAAGCAGCTATTTAGGAGTTAAAAAATCATAAATAATGGTTTGTTAATAACACGACTTGGACCTTAAAATAAAGTGTGACCAAACTTAATAAATTAGTTAAATAGTGAAGAAATTATATTGTAAATACCTTAAAATTGCTTCATAATTTGTTGAAAATCAATATATTCATTGTATATACTTATAAGTTAACGAAATGTATTAGTAAAAAGTTATATATAAATAAATAAAAATAGACAGAAAATCCCACCCTCTAATCCCTAAAGCATAATTACTGTATTTTTTATGATTTATTGGTTTCTCCGTAATTTTATGAAGAGAGATACTACCATATCTTGCAAGATATGCCTTTTTTCAGTCACATTTGTTGTGTACAAAATGATTAATTATTTTTCTGTAAATGTTTTGCTGCCCTAACACAACATATCTCTGACATTGTTTCCATAATCCTCTTATTTTTCTAAAAAGGCCAAAAATACATTTTCTATCCTCCTGCAAACAAAGAATGATATTATATTTTGTGATTGAGTGTTTACTTTATTAAATGTATTTAAAAGTCATACTGTCACAATCCTCTTTAGCAGATATGATGTCGTCTGTGATTTAGAATCAATATTGATTTCTTCTGTTTTCAATACAGTTATAATGTCAGCCTTAATGACACTATTTGCTCGTCAGTGTGGTGATCTTTACAGAACGAGAGTTTTGACTCGGACTTTCCGTATTTAAGCCCCTCAGGGGCACGTCCTCATTAGTGCCACTAAACTTTATCACACTTCATGCTTTAATTACATTCCTCATGAATTATTCCTCTGTGTTTTACCACCATGTTCTAAATATGAATGCGGAACGAGTCCGGAAGAGGAACGGGGATAAACATTAATTAAAATCATAAGAGGACAGGGAGTGTCTGTGGATGTGATTGGCAGTTGGGCTTGTTTATGAAGGAGAGTGTTTGATGTGGGCGGAGGGTTCCGCTGTGCTGGGATTTCAAATGGGAATGTGCTGTTTCGTAGGGGAACGGCCGTGTAAATGTTTAATGAGGATTCTCGTTCTGGAGCATTTCTGTACTCTAGCTACCGTGATGTTTCGGCTTTGCGCTGTAATGGCTGGCTTTGACTTTTTCAGGTGGCACATGGACCAACGGCATAGGGAGGGGAATATGTATATATATATATATATATATATATCTCTGTGTTTTCCTGTCCTTTTAATTCAATTATAACAGGAGCAGTGAATAGTAGTTGGATATCAGCTGCACATTAACATAAATTCTGACTCAACATACTGTACATGCAGGAAGACGCTCTCTGTTCTGTGTACCATGAGGAAAGACAAGCTCATTATTAGTTTAAACAGCATATGTTTTGCATAAGAGCTTCTGTCTGGATCACTTGAGCACCTGAACATCACTAAGCACTGTGCAGTGCTGGGTATATTACTTACCATTTGTTGTCTGTTACTGATACCAAATTACATGACAAAAGTTGTAGTTAGTAATGTAATCTAGTACATTACACATTTTAGGTAAAATAATCAGAATACTTTTTATAAAGTAAATATTTTACTTCAAGTTAATATTAGGTTTGGCTGAGAAAAAAAGTTTGGGAATCGCTGTATTGTAATGTAAATAAGAAATAATGTGAATTTGTTCATTGTAATGTGTTTGAAAGACAAAAGACTTCCAGAGACATAGTGGTATATGGGTAAATAACCCACTAAATGATAACTCAAATAAAAAATATTGTGCTCATCAGTTTATCATTGATGCATTTTATGAATATATATAAGTGGTAGTCTGTTTTAGATAGGGAAAATGTAAAAGATGAAAAAGGAGAATTATGAAGAATCAATAAATTAGGAATAATTTGTTACTATTAAAGTTACTATAGTCTGATTATTAGTATTTAAAAATGTAATCTGATTAGAAGTACTTGATTTTTTAAACATGATTAAATGTGATGAAATTATGGTTAATGCACAGAGTATATGTTATGGAATTATTTATTTATTTATTTATTGCTTTTTTTCTTCTTGTGGTTTTATTTGCAGTCAAATGGGTTATATATTAACCCATTCATGTCTCCCTTCATGAATGAGATTCTTACACCTCTCTACTGGAACTTTGGACCACTCTTCTTTTGCAAACTGCTCCAGGTCATTCAGATTTGAAGGATGCCTTCTCCCAACTGCTGTTCTCTCCACAGGTGCTCTATGGGATTCAGATCTGGACTCATTGCTGGTCATTTCAGAACTCTCCAGCACTTTGTTTTCTAACCATTTCTGAGTGCTTTTTGAAGTGTGTTTGTCATTGTCCTGCTGGAAGACCCATGACCTCTGGTGGAGACGCAGCTTTCTGACACTGGCCACTATGTTGCGCCCCAGAAATCTTTGGTAATCATCAGATTTAATGATGCCGTTCACACATTCAAGGCATCCAGTGCCAAAAGCAGCAAAGCAACCCCAAAACATCTTTGAACCTCCACCATGTTTGACTGTAGGGACTGTGTTCTTTTCTTTGAAGGCCCCATTTATTTTTCTGTAAACAGTGCCATGATGTCCTTTACCAAAAAGCTCTACTTTTCTCTCATCTGTCCACAGTATGTTCTCCCAAAAGGATTGAGGTTTTGTCATATATGTTTTGGCAAACTCCAGTCTTGCTTTTTTATGCCTTTCTGTCAGCAGTGGTGTCCTCCTGGGTCTCCTACCATAGCATCCCTGTTCATTCAGATGGCAACGGACACTGTGTCCCTATGTCTGCAGATCTGTGTTGTACCCTGTGTCTGCAGATCAGCTTGAATTTGTTTGGAAGTTAATCAGGGTTCTTTATCCACCAATCGAACAATCCTTTGTTGTAATTTTTCATTCATTTTGCTTTTCCGTCCACGTCCAGTGAGGTTAGCTACAATGCCATGGGCTGTAAACCTCTTGATGATATTGTGCACAGTGAACACAGGAACATTAAGATCTGTGGAGATGGACTTGTAGCCTTCAGATTGTCCATGTTTTTCCACAATTTTTTCTCTCAGATCCTCAGACAACTCTTTACACTTTCTTTTCTCCATGCTCAGTGTGACACAACACAAAGGTTGAGTCAACTTTTCTCCATTTTAACCGGCTGCAACTGTGATTACTATATTGCCCACACCTTACAAATACAATACAAATTACAGGAGCATCACATGCTTAAAAAGCAATTATTTCTTACTTATTTACTTACTTATTTCTTAATTATTTAATTATTTCTTCAAATTTTGACGAGGTGCCAGTAATTTTGTCCAGTCCATTTTTGAGTTCTGTGTGAAATTTTATCAAGTTTGACTTTTCTTCTTTGTTGTTGTTGTTTTTTTTTTGTTTTTTTTTGTGTGTGTTATTGGAGTGCAAACAAAAACAATAAGCATGTGAGTACCAAAACATTTGCAATTGGAACAATTTTCTGAGAGAAGTGTTGCATTTTCTGACAGAATTGCAAGGGTGCTGATATTTTTGGCCATGACTGTAGATGTCCAGGTAGAGTATATATCCATTATATATCCAGAGTTGGTTATACATGGGGTTATATATTTCTTGTGTTTGTTTGCGTGGCTATATATTAAGTTGGGGTTATGTGTTATTGGTTATATGCTGTACTTATTTAAACTTTTAGTTTAAATATTATGGGTTATATATTCAGCTAGGCACTTTGGTTATTGGTTATATATTGAGTTTGGTTATATGAAATATTTAGTTGAGCCTGTGGCTAATTGGTTACATATTCATTTGGACCTCTGGGTAATTGTTATACTGTACACAGTTGAGGTTAATTGTTTAGTTAGGTTTATGTGTAGTTCGGTTTATTTTAACAAAATTAACTAATTATTTATTGGTTATATTTTCAGTTAGGCTTATTGGTTACATTAGAGTTACTGGTTACATTACAGATTTAGTTGGGGCTATGTGTTACTGGTTATATATCCACTCATAATTTTAACTTATGTGTTAAGGGTTATACATATATACATATTTGCTATTGGTTATATATTTATATGGGTTAATTGTTACATACTGTTTCTAGGTTTTCATATAATGTATATTCAGTTAAGTTTATGGTGTGTACATTAAGTTGGGTTTATGGTTTGTTACAATATATATTCCAGCCCATTTTCAGTTGGTGTTATGGGTTACTCATTCAGTTAAGCTTCTAAAGTATGGATTCATTTAGGGCTACATATTATTGGTTATAAATCTACATGTTATATGTTTATATAGGGGCAGTTGTGGTTAGAGAGTCAGACTTGTAACCCAAAGGTCGTGGGTTCGCGTCTTGGGTCTGGCAAGGATTATAGAAATGAAAAGCACAAATTCCAAGTATGGGTCACCATATTTGGCCACACATCATGTCCTTTCCTTTCCAGGACAATTTGGCGTCACTTTTTGACGCTCAAGGTATCCCTTTAGCGTCACTTCTTGACGTGCAGATTCCTCCATTAATTTCAGTTGTTTGCCTTAGTTTAATGGTTTGCATTTATTTGTAAATTTTATATACATTTATACTTTCATTGGAGCACCTAAACCCACCCCTAAACTTACCCACTTCTGAACAACATAAAACGCGTAACAGGCAAATATAAGTAAAGTCACTGGTATTTATTGCAGAAACTGACCATAAACAAGCAGTTTAAAAACATTACAAACTGTGCTGCATTCAGAGTCTTCTGAAGCCATACGATATCTTTATGTGAAGAAAAGGTTTTAATAGCTGAAACTGATCCCGCTCTGTTAACATGCTCACATCTCATTCAAAAGACACTCTCGAACACTAGCATGACGCAATCATCACGAGAAAAATGAGAGCCAATGGCATTTCACGACCAAGACTGATGTAACGCTTCTTCTGGCTGCATTTTTTGAATTTACACACAAACAGACTGAGCTTTGTGGTGGATAAAGACGGCGATTGCGTGAAATGTGTAAATAATGTAATGTAAATAAAATGCTGTAACTGTTGTTTACATTGAAAAGTCACACCCCAACATATATGCAATATTGGCAATATTATTATCTAATATATCATTTAATCATGACGATAAAATTCCCAGTGCCTTTTTATATCTTTTTCCAGCATTATGACGCCAAAGGTTTCTTATATAAAGCAATGAAGGACCCTGCACGTCAAAAAGTGACGCCAAAGGGTCATGACCAAGTGTCAATATGTGACGAGTTGGGAGTGAGATGTGTTGACATCACCTAATCATATCATCACTTTGGTTGTGTCCACATACCAGCAAGTGAAATGGTAATTAAAGGATTATGTTTTCATCAGATTTGTCATTAACAACAGTGTGACAGAGCAGTTATAAAGTGAGAACAGTATGGAGAAGTTTAGAGCGTGTCCTATGTTTTTGCTATGGCAGTCTTAGACTTTTTGTCTTACTGAGGTTTTACTGTTATTGATGTAATGATCCACATCCCTCTGCACAATCAGAAGAGCTCAGTGTGTGTGAGCCTGAGATTTCCTTCAGTGATTCACCGCCTTGATACTGGCTTGATATAGCAATATTACATTTCTTTTTCTTGCAATGTTACATTTGCCCTTCAGGCACTCTGTTGCTATTTGTATTTATTTATTGCACTCATTTATACCATTTCCTGCAGTTCAATTAATGAAGAACTCATCTAAATAAGCCTAATCTCTGAAAACGAAATTTCTCAGTGAGTGCTTCTGTGACACACAGTACAAAGTGATCCCTGCAAGAGAGATTGAACGTGATATCACAGATTCACTCTCTCTCTTCAGAGACGTTTCGTCTCTCTCATGCACTTGGTGCCGTTTCAATCACGAATCAATTATGACACACTGATGCATTGCAATGCATTGAATTACAATGATGTATATTGCATCTTGGGACAGCTGGCAATACCCAGCCTTACCTGAATGTTCATAATGGCTGAAATGAATGAGTTTAACACCGTTTAACAGATGTAGAATTAAAACCACTGAGATAATTCCACCAACCTATTAGACATGATGCTGAGTGCATTACAGGAATAGTTCACATGAAAATTTGTTGAAAAGGTACACACTCTCAGGCCATCCAAAATGTAGATGAGTTTGTTTCTTTATCAGATTTGGAGAAATATAGTATTAAATCACTTGCTCGGCAATGGATCCTCTGTAGTGAATGGGTGCTGTCAGTATGAGAGTCCAAATAGCTGATAAAAACATTACAATAATCCACAAGCAATCCACACCACTCCAGTCAATTCTTTAACATCTAGTGAAGCCAAAAGCCACCATTAAGACAATTTACGTTAAACCGTTGTTTATGAGAAAGTCCATGATTCCTCCAGTGTAAAAATTCACCCACATATTTGTTTAGAACTGTTTTAAACCTTTTTGGTTTGTAAAATGTATATTCCTCTCCTGATTCAAAAAGTATTTTATTAACTCCTCTTTCTTCATTTCTTTCTTTCTACTGCAGAAACCTCTTGGACAGAGACACCTTCTCAAAATCTGATCCAAGTAAGCTTATTCATTTATTCTAGCATGCATTGAAACAAAGAGTGGTTTATCTGACAACACTAGCACATCTGAAATCACATTGCTTCAAGCAGTCTGGGCTGAAATCGTGATGCAGTTACTGCTCATCAGCAGAGCACCGATCACCGTAGGGAGCGTCGTTAGTGTGCAATATCTTACCTGCCTGCCTTAATTATGATGTTGTTCTATTTGAAGGCTTGATTGTGCATGAAACCCTGCTGTATGTGCATATTCTTTCATATGCAGGAGAGTATATTATTTGCATTTATATTTCTGTGTTTTGTTTGACTCTTCACGTGCTGTGTGTTCACATGGGTTGTGATTGTATTGTGTAATCCAGATGTTGTGTTCAGCTAAAATTCACAGCTTTAATGAACATACAGATGCGTTTGACTGCAGGCCCTGCATTGTTCATTCTGCTGTATGGCTGATTAAACTGACTGTTTCTGACACACACACACACACACATATTATATGCTCTAAAAGTCTTGTTTTTGATTATTTCTCTGCTAAGCAAATTCTAGTTTCATCTTTAAATTGGGCCAATTATACTGTTTGGAAAGAGCATAACTTTTATGCCTTCGTTTAAAGGGGTCATATTTTACACCTTTGCAATATTGCATTTCCTCCCCTGAAGTCAACTTATAATGTCACACGTTTTTTTATACTACCAACAGATTTAATTTAGTCATTTCTTTTTCATAATGACCATTTTCCATCCCCTTTCTAATCCTTTGAATTAAACAAACATTTTGTTTATATGCCTTTAAGAATTCTATATGCAAATGAGCTCTGTGCTGATTAGCCAAGCTGTGTGTACTGGTGTAGTTCACTATCATCAACACAGGTCAGGTTTCTAAGTAGGAGTTTGTATGTAAAAGTAGGTCTTATGTTAATTTGCTCGTGGTTGTGATGTCATAATCATGCTGACATCTATTCTGAAGTAATTTGAAGTTATTTTTAGGTGTACTCTGAAGTTTTGGGGACATTTTGAGTTTGTAACATTAAGCTCAAAGTATAACTCTTTGGCTGCATTTATATTAAATGGTTCAAGTGACCCAGTTTTTACTGAGATTGGATATGACTCACAAACATGTAAGCAGGAAAAATCATTGGGTTGTTAGGCCTCATTTATATGTGGCAATAAATCTGAGGTGAATCGGAGACGTGCATCTGCATCTGCCTTGTAAGAGGACAGATTGGATATTCCCATCAATGCGAGTCGTACATCATTGAAAAACTATGGTGGCAAATGACGTCAACTCAGGTGGACACTTTTCTGAGCAGTGTTGACAGTTTTAGACTATTGCTGCGGATTGTTTTTTTTTAGTCTAGGGGTTAAAATGGTCTCCCCACCTTCTCCCGAAATGCAGTCTTGATGGAGTGGACCCCTGACGGGGAGGAAAACCACAGAAAAAAGTGATTGGGCTAGTTTTGATTAGCAATTGGGCTGGTTTTGTTTTGGAGACCTGGCAACACCGTTTCCTGGTCAGTATGTCTTGGGTATTTTCACCAAGTGTATAGTGTAAATACAGATATTAAATGTGGATCAATTTTAAAAGAAGATGGCAGTCCAAAAAATTTATATAAAATCAACAAATTGGAATTAGATATCAAGGTCTGCTGCGTAAATGTGGCTTTTGATTTGATATGGCAACTGTTTACATGCAGTCAGCTGAACATATAACATTTCAAAATGTACTCAATTTTATACCATGTGCGAACACAGGTGGTTAAAACATGCACAATAGTGCAATTAATCTTTCTCTCTCCAGAAGTTATGACCAATAAAAATGTCTTTGTACCTGCTAGGGATGCAACAATACAGTTAGTCCACGGTTCAATACGTACCTCGGTTTTTAACCACGGTTTTTTCGGTTCGGTTCGGTTCGGTTCTGATATCTTGCCACTTCAGTGTGGGTTTTTTTGGAACAAATTAACAAAATACTCCCGTAAACCTCTGTACACTAGAAAAAGCATGGTTTAGCATATGTCTGCTTAATTTTTCTTTTGAGAGAGGTATTATTTTTTCGATTGTTACGCAAAATAAAATGGTTTCATTCATACTTGACGACAGAGGGCGCCCTCGTGCAAAAAAACCACATATGCGTAAAGGAAGTAGCACTGATTACGTTCCAGCTTCTCTAATATGGATAAAAGCATCGCTATCGCTGTAGTCTCGCATAGCCAGACCTTCAGACTGACGGCTGAAGGTCTGGAATTCATAGCAGCTTTCTTTGGCCAAGGCCCGCCCATAAGGCCGTTTGACCGACATGTCAAACAACCAATCACAGTTCGTTTCGTTCAGCGTCACGTTTCGGGGCGTGGAAATGTCCCCACAACAACAGACCGGCGTGCAACAAGTCAGTCAGCATAGAAAATCAAAGAAGGAGAAGAAAACAAGCAGTAAGTCATTGATCTGTTCGTGCACGTATAACAACAATGGCGTCTGCATTATATCTCTTTTTGTCTCCACTAAGTGCCTCAAACAAAACTCCTGGACATCTCTTAAAGAGTCTATGCCGTGAACCTCGCATACTTTTGAGAATCCTACGTTTAGCTGATCTTGATAAATGCTCATTGTCACTCATGTAAACACGACAGTTTTTCTTCTGCAATCACACGTCTGCGCTTTGTTTCCCGGCGGACCGAAAATAAACGCGACACTCGCGTCCCCCGGAAATCCGATAAAATTCAACCAATCAGATGATGACTTCGACATTCCTAAAGTGTTTCCAGTTAAGTGTACCATATGCATCAGACGTTTAGCCAACGTTCCGTGGGCGTGACGTCTGAGGCTGAGACTACTATCGCTGTAACTGATTAAAAACAAGATATAACGTTAAACGTTTTGAATGACGAAATGTAAGGACAATAAACAGTCGTCTGCAATAATATATGGTTTATCTGTGTTCTTCAAGCCATCTTGGGTATTTTCACAAGCCATTGCTAATCGACATGCATTGAATATGAATATAGAATTTATTGTCTGCCTTATTTTGTGACAAGAATCCACATCAGATCGCATAAGGAAGTTATTTCAAACACTTGACTGAAGTTGTGAATTAAAAACAAGTTCTAATGTTCTTTATAACTTTTGTTTTTATAACTTTTGTTGGACAACAGGTTTAGAAAGGCTTATCATTGCGTGTCATTAGAATGGAAGATGCTCTGCGTGTGTTGCTTTTTCAAATATAAGCGGGGAAGCGTTTCCTCATTTCAGCATTTTAAATTCGCGGGCACACACACAACAAATTCCGAGAGAAATAAAACAAAGAAGTGATTTAAATGCAAAACCCAAAAACCGCAATTCACAAGCGCGTATTGAACCGTGGATGTCGTACCGAACGGTTCGATATTATATTGAGTATTGTGACATCCCTAGTACCTGCAGAGAAATGCTCGTCAACACATAATTTTGCTTTCTTTAGTACTTTTTTGACTGCAAAACAGCAGGCCGGGTCAGCGTTGCCACCTTGTGGACAAACTAATTAGTGCAATGAAAAAACATACCTCTACCTACATTTTTGCAGAACTCCGAAAGATATTTATACCTACAATCCAGTGAAATAAACACTAGAAGCAGTAAAACATGAACAAGTTCACACAAATTATGATCACTGGGAAATATTACAGGGAATTTGTTTGCATGCAGTTCCTTGGACAATAATATGTCATCGGCTTAGAACATTTCCAGATACACTTTCATCTGTTTCAGATAAAACTGAACATTTAGTGCCACTAACTGGACATTTCAACACACAACAAACAGTCATGTGCACATAACTTACATGTCACAGCTCTGCAGAAGAATTAACTGAGATATTAAAAAGATCTCATTTGAATTCTACTGTAAATGGGACCTATTTATTATTATGAAATGCATGTGATACAAGTAGGCTTACATTAGTACATCAGTCTAACAAGAAATGATCCTTCTTCAAACACACCAAATATATAGCCAGTAATGTGACATCAAACGCTGTGTATGCCACACACAGGCAGTGAGCGATGAGTCTATATTTAGCTGTCTGGAGTCCCTGATTCCAGCGTCTTTTGGCCGGTGAATGTAGGGAGGAGTTGTAGCGCTGCGTGACTGGCCCCATCACGTCAGCACAGCTCAGACTCAGCACATGTGCCGCTCCATATAAGAAGACTTTCCTGCAGCACTGCTCATGATGATGATGATGATGAAGGCCCTGGAATCTTATGAACGGCTGGGGATTGTTTGTGATTTTGTGTTTTACCTCCAAAAAAAAAAAGAACTAATTTATTCATGTCTCTTGAAAATTCTACAAAAAACTCTGCGCAAGTTATATATAATCCACAAAGCTATACATTACATTTTGCATCAACCTTTCTTGGTAGTACAGATTCTGTGCAACACTGACATTGTGAAACACACACACAGTAGCAAACCTTTCCAGAAGTGTCTGTCCTTCCAAAATTCCTCGAAGAACACAGCGCCAACTCATCCAGGAAATCACAAAACACTCAAGGACAACAATGAAGGATCCATACAGGACACTGTTCATAACTCCACTATCCAAAAGATCCATTAAAAATCCAGAAGACTCATCTGAAATGGTTAGGGTTCCAAATAAAGGTAATAATTATTATAACAAGCTCCAAAGGCTTAACAAACATGAGACAGCATGCAAACATAAACACAAACAATACCAGACTATAAGGGAGAAATAAGTGAGCAACTTAAATACACAGTGGTGATGAGATAAATATAAACAAGTGTGCTAGTTACTGAATGTCCATGGTAACTGATGACTGGTGGAAAAACTAGAACAAAGGAAACAGGAAACTAACTGTGAATAAACTAAAAGTCCATTATGAAGAAACAAACTGAACTCAGTTGTAACATAATGCCCCCTTGAGAAGGTGCGGCCTCGCCTGGAAAAAGGCAGGCAGGCAGAAATTACTAGAAGCAATAAAACATGAACAATTTATGATTACAGGGAAATTTATTTTTGTACAGTTTCTTAGACAATGCTACGTTATCACCTCAAAACACTTTTGCTATTGTAAACTAAGATGTTTTGATGTTTGCATCACACAACCAGTTTTACGGATGCAGTAAACTTGCTTGGTAGCTCACCTGGTACAACATGAGTCTGTGAAACATCAACATTGATTAGTAGAAGCATATAATGGCATGGTTACTTCAGTCAATGTGTTTTTATTTCACTTTTTTTTATTTTGCTTTTGTTACACCATTGGGTAGGTTTAAGAACCTTTAGTGTCATTTTCAATATGTACAATATAATATAATGCAGCACTGTAAGAACAATAAAAAAGGCAGGCAGATGGACAAACAGTGAGAAGTGATGGTAGGAGGTGATCAGGCAGAGTAGACCCGGAGCGCAGCCAGGATGGCAGTTCACGTTGGAATTGACGTGGGAAGAGCCATGATAGTGACTTGGCCAATGATATCTGGGGGATAACTGACAGAATTGAAGCCAATGGAAGAGGAGCCCTAGGTGCTAAGAGAAGGTAGATGGAAGCAGATGGAACCAAGCAAAAAACAATGGACTGGAGACCAAGGCAGAGCCGAAACGACAAGCGTCCTAGTTGAAACCAGAGTAACTGAGGACTGATGCAGAGCCAGTGCGACCGAGGACCAAGGCTAAGCCAGGGGGAAGGACCAACCCACTGAAGCTGTACGGGTGGAGTGGCGGAGCACAGCAGGAGGCTTGCAAGTCCACGGCACAGGCAGAGTGATGAATGACCAAGGTGGAGCTGGAGGGATAAGGGAGTCTGGTGAAGCCGTGAGGCCAAAGGTCTCTGGTGGAGCCGAGCTTTAAGGAAGCCAAGGCGAAGCCGACAGGTTGTCGGGCTGAGGTGGAGTGACAACACGTTCTCACTCCCAACTCGTCACATATTGACAATTGGTCAGGACCCCTTGGCTTCACTTTTTTCGACACACAGCTTCCTCCATTGTTTTCAGTTGTTTCTTAATTTAATGGTTTGCATGCATTTGTAAAAATAGAAACTATTTTATATAAATGTATACTTTCACTGGAGCACCTAACCCCACCCCTACCTACCCACACACTCTGAACAATATAAAACACGCAATGGGCAAATAAAATATAAGTACAGTCACAGGTATTTATTGCAAAAACTGACTATAAACAAGCAGTTTAAAAGCATTACAAACAAGTCCTGTTGCATTCCGAGTCTTCTGAAGCTGTATGATATCTTAATGCGAAAAACAGAAGGTTTAATCGCTGCTTGATCCCACTCTGTTAACACACTCACATCTCATACAAAAAGATACTCTCGAACATTAGCATGATGCAGTTCGTCACGAGACACACAAGAGCCAGTAGCATTTCACAACCAAGGCTTGCTGCTTCTGCTGGCATTTTTTGAATTTGCGCACAGACAGACTGCAGTGCAGCACGCAGAACAGCAGACGGAGACAGCGATCGCATCTGTTCTTCTCACAAATCAATCGTTTCGCTTTGGAGCCCTTGGGATATTAATACTGTTTGAATAAATTATGAATATAGTTGTATCTGCCTGTTATATATTGTGTTTTGTTGACAAATGGTTAGGTTTAGGGGTAGGGGTTGGGTTAAATTTGTAAATAGCGTAATGTAAATGAAACTGTTGTTACTGTTTGCATTGGAAAAAATCACACCCCAACATATAGGCAATAATGACAATATTATTACCCAATATATAATTTAATCATTATGATAAAATTCCCAGTGCCTTTTGCATCAGCACATTGACGCCAAGGGTTTAAAGTACTGGAGGACCCTGCACGTTGAAAAATGACGCTAAAGAGGTACCCTGAGTGGCAAGAAGTGATGCCAAAGGGGTCCTGACCAAGCGTCAATATGTGACAAGTTGTCACGTGTTGGGAGTGAAGACATCAGTGGCCAGGGTCGGAGCTGAAGGATCCTCTGGGTTAGGCAGAGCTGGTCGCCTGAGGCATATCCACACATGATGTAGAAAATGCAGAAGGGCTGAATGGAATCAGCGAAGCTGGGGCAGAGGAACTAGCTGTTAGAGGAGAGGGAGGCTGAGAAGGATTACAGGAGATTCACGGCTGGGTGGAACCAGCGGGAACCAGAATCGGGAAGCTCCCCCTCAGTAGAAATGGCGTACTGGGGGGTGTTCATAACGGTTGGTAGGGGCTGATAGAGGATTAGGGTCATGAATGGACAAGGTTGGAAACCTTCCAGTCCCAATTGATAAGCCATTCCTAATTCTCCAGCTCCACCAAGACTCCCACTGGTACAATGGATGCCAGATCAAACCCTGGTCAGACTCACGTTGGGGCTTCGGCTCCAGGGCGATAGTTGGCGCTGTCGTCACAGGCGCTAGCAGAAACCGTCCATCTGTGGGGGGGCTCTAGTATTGCCGTTTTTGTGATACTGGGTGATGGTGGGCTGAGCTCTGGGTCTGGCTGCAAAATGTTTGCAAGGTGGGGCTGGACGAGGCTGATGTCATCCTCCGCGTCACCTACTGTGAGTATGGATCTGTCCACCCACAGTGCACAGTGAATGATGGAGAAAATAACTGAACTCAGTCGTGACACATATGTTCTGTCAAGCATGGCATGGGGATGCTTTGCTGTTTCAGGACTGGCCAACTTGCAATAATTCATTGCATGAATTCTGCTCTCTACCAGAAAAGGAGAATGTCCACTCTTCAGCCTGTAATCTGAAGCTTAAGCTCAACTGGGTTATACAGCAAAACAATGATCCAAAGCAAAGGAGTAAGCCCTCCTCTGAACAACTCAAAAAAAAGCTAAAAAATTTGCCAGACTGGAACCTATAGAGATTTTGTGGCAGGATCTTCCCAGCTAATAGGGAATGTTCTCAGAACTTTGAGTGAAGTTCTGGCAAGGTTCTCTCAAAGATTCTGAACAAATGTTCATCCAGTAACATTAATCAAAGTTATCTAGTCTTTAGTAATGCTCTAAGAATGGTAGCACAAAAGCACTTTTTGATTTTTGTATCAACATAGGCAGAACTGCAGAACTGAAAAAAAAAAAAAAAAAACATAGCTGTACGAATCACTGCAGTTTCCAGTTGTAACACTAGAGGCAATAAAACTCAGACAACTTTTATTCCTTTTCACACAAAGTATAATTCACAGGTACAGAGTTTTAATTTAAAAAAAGTCTAATTTTCACACAGTTACTTGCAGAATATTATGTTATGACTTTAAAACAAATTTTAACATCCCATGTGATACCTTTGAATGTTGTCATCACATATACAGCTTAATATGTGTGAGTTCTCTAATTCAGTAGGTTTGCTCATTAGCTCACATGATACAGCATTGCACCTGAATGATGAAGAGCTCCCTCGAACCCCGTGAAACTATGGTTTGACAAAACAGCTCAAATCTGCATAAGGAAGTTAAAAATTGCACGGCTGCCGCAACAAATATGCTTTTATATCACTTTTGCATTTGTTAACACTATCGGGTAAGTCTGCCACCGACAAAAGGCAACAGACACTTTCTTGGGTTGTGTGTGTTACCCGCGTCATCGTTGGTTGGCGCATGTTGTTGCTTATTGAAATTTTGAATCTTGCATCTGTCTGTGTGGTGTGAATCGGCCTTTAAGGGGCAATTCATTTTTTACATGGGTGACAGGTGTTGGATAACTTTTTTGCTTCAATAATTAAAAAAATGTGTTTACTTAGGTTGCCTTTGTTTTATGTTGCATTTCATTTGAGCATCTAAAACTAAAACATTTAGTATGAAATAATCAGGATGGAGGCAAATACAGTTTCACAACGCTCTGCATTCTTGCGAAACAGCATACTCGAATATCCTCGTGAGCCAGTTTGCTTGGTCTTAGGGCCATATATGACCCAGTGACTGGTTGAACCCCACTCCTAATGCAAAAAGAAGATTTCTATGACAACAAACAATAGATATTCTATGGCAGTATATGGTCTTATATGTAAATTCGACTGCATGTTATTATGTAGGTGTATTTTTGGAAAGTGTCTAGGTCACCATATGCGTCTACACTCCCAGCTGACAGAATGAAAGTTAGAAGAGTTTCGCAGTGCGTTCAGACAGCTGAGGCAGATTTCTCTCTATCTCTCTCTCTCACACATACACACACACGCACATTCATCTCTTAGGCCACAGATATGAGTGCAGGTGGTCATAAAGTCACACACTATAAACTCTATGAGGCTCTGGGGTCCAAGCCTGATATAAAGGTGGGGATTATGCACGCTTGGCGGACAATGATGGTCTTTTTTTAATTAGGCATATTTTTAGACACAGTCTGATGGCAGGTATTGGCTCGTGTTTAGAGGAAGGCCCCCGGGCAGCCAAACAGATGTTCAGAAACGGAATTATTTCAGCCGCCTGCCGTTGCTTGTGATATGAATTGGCAAGACTTCTAAGTGCGTCTGTGTGAGTGAGTGAGTGAGTGAGTGAGCATGTGTGTGTGTTAACGACACACTCTTCTCACTGTATGCGAGACAAATGAGTCAATAATTGTATTCTCAAGAGCTCCACACGTTTTTCTTTGCTTTTTGTGCATATTTAATTTCTTAATTTGCTGAATTAACAAACCAGGGCTGATATATTTTCATTCTTCTCTAACAAGGTGGCATTTTAACGTATTTTCATGTTATCTTTATTTTTGTTTCTATGTAGTTTGTGTGCTGTACACTCAGACTGTGGCGAACAGGGAGTGGAGAGAGGTATTGTATTTTCTGAATTTGTGTTTTCATTTGTATTGCTTTTGTTCATGCTGGTAATGTGATGCCTGTTATTGTTTAGTTTGGCAGGACAGAAGTCATCGATAACACACTGAATCCAGACTTTGTGCACAAATTCATCCTCGATTACTTCTTTGAAGAGAGACAAAATTTACGATTTGACCTGTAAGTATAATCAGCATGTGAAAATGTTTGTGTGTGTCTTTGAGTTTTATGTTTGGGTTTAAAAAACCATGTGTCTAATTGATCAAAATCTGTTTTTGTTTTAATGTTGGGCTTACTCATTGTTGAATTTTTTTTTTTATAAAACTGAATGTCTCTAAATG